>NW_027190164.1:0-50968 GCF_040958095.1 Procambarus clarkii
TAACTGACACAAATTTTTCCACACACACGGGACCAAGAGAGCCAGCTCAACCCCCGCAAGTTCAACTAGGTGAGTACACACACACACACACACACACACACACACACACACACACACAACACACCACACACACACAACACACACACACACACACACACCACAAGACACACACACACCACACACACACCACACACACACACACAGAGAAGCAGCCCTAACAGCTGTTTAAATCCCTGGTACCTATTTACTGCTAGGTAACAGGAACAACAGGGTGAAAGAAACTGCCTAGTTTAGTTTCTGCCATCACTGGAGGATCGAACACGGACGCTAGGATTACGAGTTGAGAGCGCTGTCTACTCAGCTGTCAGGCCCCGTAGTGCGTGTACTCGTCAAAAACATAATTTGGGAGAGGTTAGGGGAAAGGAATGATGCTTCCTTGGTTGGGGAGTTGGTGTGGGGTTAGTCATTGGTGGCCTTGGACCTGTGGGGGAGGGGCCGAGGGGGTTGCCAGTTATGAATTTAATGACTGAATTTGTTAAGATAGGGTATTTATGTAAAAGACGCTGTGAAGAGATAGTAAAAAAGTGTTCCTGACTGCTGTAAGGTAGTGAGTAACTGTCTTGTATGTTAGAAAAATTAATGCTTACTAAAATTACTTTTTCTTTGAAAACATTTTTTTGTAAAATAAATACAAGTTATTTTGTAAACAAAATATGATTATTTTCCTTTAATAAACACACATGAGCACAAATGGTCCTCGGGAGTCAGAGAGATTGAGAATGAACAGCAAAATAGTAACAAAAAATGAGACGATGATGGATACTATTTAATTCAAACATAAACCTGTTAAGTATGTAAATTACAGTACCACTAAACACGCGTACACGTACATATGTCAATCAATTTACATAAATAAACATTCACTAATATGTTCCTTTAACAATGGACAGATAGATAATTACCATACACGTGTCAGTCCAATTGCAGGTACAAATAGACACACATAGCTGCACTTGTCTGTCGCTCCTGACAATAGTAAACATGTAACAAAAAATGTGACAATGATGGGACACTATGTCATTCAAACGTACACACGCTAACACATTATAAATTACAGTAACACTAAACACGCGTACATGTATATATGTCATTCAATTTACATAAAAAAACATTCACTAATATGTTCCTTTTACAATTAACACACAGATAATTACCGTACACATGTCAGTCCAATTGCAGTACACATAAACACACATAGCTGCACTTGTCTGTCGCTCCTGACAATAGTATACATAGGTATACACACAAACAGTCCTTTATCAACTAATGTGTGTGTGTGTGTGTGTGTATTTATTCCTTGTATTTATTATTTGTGTCTGCAAAATCGAGTTATTAGCTTTTGGACCCCGCCTTTCTAACAAATGTATTTTTCCTCTTTTATATCAACTACATTTATTTCTCACTAACACACACGCACACACACACACACACAGTGGAAACAGGAGGCCAACACAGGATACAGAATAGGAGATGAAGAACTTAATGAAACGGACTGAGAGAAAGATCTAGGAGTTGATATCACACCAAACCTGTCTCATGAAGCCATAAAAAGAATAACGTCTGCGGCATATGCGAGACTGCCTAACATCAGAACAGCCTTCAGGAATCTGTGTAAGGAATCATTCAGAATCTTGTACACCACATATGTAAGACCAATCCTGGAGTATGCGGCCCCAGCATGGAGTCCGTATCTTGTCAAGCAGAAGATGAAGCAGGAAAAAGTCCAAAGGTATGCCACTAGACTAGTCCAGAACTAAGAGGCATGAGTTACGAGGAAAGGCTGCGGGAAATGCACCTTACGGCACTGGAAGACAGAAGAGTAAGGGGAGACATGATCACAACCTACACAACCCTCAGAGGAATCGACCGGGTAAACAAGGATAAACTATTCAACACTGGTGGGACGCAAACAAGGGGACACAGGTGGAAACTGAGTACCCACATGAGCCACAGAGACGTTAGAAGTAACTTTTTCAGTGTCAGAGTAGTTAACGGATGGAATGCATTAAGCAGTGATGTGGTGGAGGCTGACTCCATACACAGTTTCAAATGTAGATATGATTGAGCCCAGTAGGCTCAGGAATCTGTACACCAGTTGATTGACAGTTGAGAGGTGGGACCAAAGAACCATAGCTCAACCCCCGCATGCACAAATAGGTGAGTACACACACACACACACGCGAACTAGTAGCCAACTGTCTAAATGGAGAGAGTTTATTGGTTGTAATTCTTAAGGTCCTCGTTCGAATCCCGGTTGGACGCAAGAGGAAATCGGCAGATATTCTTTAACCTGATTCACCTGTTCACCTAGCACAAATGTATCCATCAATGTAGCCCTTTATTTATCTATTATAATTGTCAATCCATCAATCTATCTTCCCATAAACCAACAATTTTTCATTATATACATCTATCTTACTATGTATCCGTCCATTTACTCGACTGTTATCCATCCATCTACTCATACTGTCTTTTCATCCATCAACTCATCTATGGATCGTCTATCCGTCAATGTATATATTTATCAATCAACGTATCCAGCCATATATCTATCTATTACTATTTATATCTATCTCTCTATCTATTTGTATCCGTCGATCCTACTAACTCCTTTTCCATTAATCTATCCATTTATCATCTACTCATCTATCAATCTATTTATTCATCTACTTCTCTTTCCATCTATCCATCTACTCATCTATCTAACCATTAATCTATCTACATCCTCCCCACATCCGTCTCCTATCGTTTTCCCAAACTCCCCTCCCGTTACCGGCTCCTTCTTTTTTCCACCCTCCCGTAACCCTGCTCATCCTCCCTCTTTCTGCCCTTCCCATACCCGCCCCTATTCCATCCCGCCCTTCCCATCGTCTTAACTCTCGGGGCAGTTCTTTACCTTCGTTCTCACTAATTCCGCAGTTTCTCACTCTCGCCCTCCTTACTGTCTTCCTTCCCTCCCTCCCTCCCGCTGCTAGTCCTTCCCTTCTTACCCTTCCCATAGTCCTCCCTCCCAGCACCAGTCCTTCCCATCGTCCTCTTACCTTCCCCAGTACCTCCTTCACTCCCTCTTCATCCTCTTTCACCTCACCTACACCTCTTCCCCTGTTCTCCCTCTTTATACCACCTCTAAATCTCCCGCCCCCCCACCGGCTCTGTACCTCTTCCCTCTTACAAAAATTAGGATCAATAGGACCAAATTAAACTACTTTATGTGTTTAATTTAAGGAAATCATTTTTCTGATTACGAAAAAGTCTTCAACCATCTCCAGTAATAATTCACAATTAACCTTAATTGAATCAACAGGGAGAGAGGGGGGGAGGGGTGAGAATAAATAATAATTATTCCAAAATACTTTAACTAATGTCTACACCTACCATCCTATGTCCGTTCCCTACCTCAGACCATTTCCCCTCTAATTTGGTAAAAATAAGCCTTAATAATATAATAAATATATTCAAAAAAATCTGTGATAGCTACAGCCTCCAGGATATATATATATATATATATTTATATATATATATATATATATATATATATATATATATATATATATATATATATATATATATATATATATAATATATATATATATATATATATAAGCCCATAAGCAATCCAGTTGGGATCGCCCCATTGCCGACAAAGTAGCTCCAACATTACTGTAAGGTGCGACAACACCACATGATACTGCCCGACTTAGAGCTGTAGCAGCTCCCCATGCAGGGGACTTGCTATTAGCAACCCCCAATATCAGCTACTAGCACTCGTCTCACCACAGGCCCTCTGAATGGCTGTGGCTCTCCGCCTCACTGCCCGAATCCACACCGATACAGGGGTTTTGGTGGCGAGGCAGTGGCAGACAGGTACGGACGACATGGCCTTCTCTGCCAAAGGACAGGAGGATGGCATGCAAGACACAGCGATGTTAACGACATTATAAAGAGAAGCCTTATCACGGAAGGTTGTCCAGCAGAGAGAGAGTCCCGTTCCCTATTGCCCCGCAACTGTGATGAGCCTGTTGGTCGCCCAGATGG
This sequence comes from Procambarus clarkii, assembly GCF_040958095.1. Lineage (NCBI taxonomy): Eukaryota > Metazoa > Arthropoda > Malacostraca > Decapoda > Cambaridae > Procambarus > Procambarus clarkii. Next base: position 4,096 of record NW_027190164.1, read on the forward strand.
GATCACGGTGAACCCCTGGAGGAATGGTAGACAGTTGGTGTGGGACTACACTTGCGTTTCAACTTTAGGCAACACCTATGTTAACTTCAGTGCTGCTCAGGCAGGAGGTGCTGCCAATCACTGGGAAGCAGCCAAGTCACATAAAAAACGGAGACCTTGATCGCTACTACAATTTTGTCCCCATTGCCTCAGAGACACTTGGTGCCTGGGGTAAAAGTGCTGCAAGTTTTTTGACGGAGCTGGGGTCCAAGCTAATTGAAACAACTAGAGACCCTACAGCCGTCAGTTTTCTCTTTCAGCGCCTTAGTGAGGAGATCCAGAGAGGAATTGCTCACAAGCATCCATGCTTCCTGCCCGCAATCCGAGGAGCTGGATGAGCTTGGGGGTTGTAATATAAATATTATGATTAAATTGTATTTATTTTTTCGTTTCGTTGCCTTATTTATCATTAATTTTTAAATTTTCGGTATAAAAATTTATTTTTGGTCTATGGATGTCTGTCTGTGTGTTGTTTGAGTGTCCCTGTGAGTGTTTGGGGGAGTGTTTGTCCAGTTATACCTGTGGGTCCACGAGGCCAATCTGTGTCCCCTCAGATGGTCTCCCTTATCACAGTTTTTGTCTATAGATGTGTGTCTGTGTGAGTGTTCGGGGTGAGTGTGTGTCCGGTTATACCTGTGAGTCCACGAGGCCATCTGTGTCCCCTCAGATGGTCTTCTTTATCACAGTTTGTGTCTATGGATGCAGGCGATGAGTCACAATAACGCGGCTAAAGTATGTTGACCAGACCACACACTAGAAGGTGAAGGAACGACGACGTTTCGGTAAGTCCTTGACCATTCTCAAAGTCGACTGAGAATGTGTCTATGAATGTGTGTCTGGGTGAGTGTCCCTGTGAGTGTCCGGGTGAGTGTGTGTGTTCGGGTATACCTGTGGGTCCACGAGGCAATCTGTGTTCCCTCACATGGTCTTCCTTATCACAGTTTGTGTCTATGGATGTGTGTCTGAGTGAGTGTCCCTGTGAGTGTCCTGGTGAGTGTGTGTGTGTGTGTGTGTGTGTGTGTGTGTGAGTGTCCGGGTTTATGTGTAGTTTGGTTTCTGGAACCATTTGTGTCCCTCCCTTCAACTCTTTTCCCTTATTCCCACCGTGGTTCGAATCCAGGTGGATTAGACCTGCCCTAGGTCAATGGATCCAAGGTATCCATCCGTGGTCCCAACGGATTTCACCTCTTCCCTACTTTACTAGGAGTCAGGCTAATTCCAGCTATCCAGAGAACCTTTCGATACAGAGGCAGCTACAGGAGGGGACCACATAAATTAGTGCCCTGTAGTTACGTAACCGTTCCGACAGGCTCGATCGCAATCTATCCAGATGAGAACACGTTCTCATCCGACTAGACCACGCTGGAGTCGCTGTTTGTCTCAATTTGGACCCTTTATTTATAGTTAGTATTTTGGTGTATTATTTGATTTGTATTAATTTGTTAATGACTTAGGTAGAGTGATTTGGGGGGAGAGAGGGGGGGGGGGGGGTTGGCGTGTGTAGTGTATTATACGAGATCGTGCTTGGGTTAGTATTCACCTTGTTGTGCTTGAGAGGGTTGAGCTTTGCTCTTTCGGCCGAGCTCTCAACTGTCAATCAATCAATCAATCAACTATTACTAACTTGTAACTGACACAAATTTTTCCACACACACGGGACCAAAGAGCCAGAGCTCAACCCCCGCAAGTACAACTAGGTGAGTACACACACACACACACACACACACACACACACACAGAGGAAGCAGCCCATAACAGCTGTTTAAATCCCTGGTACCTATTTACTGCTTGGTAACAGGAACAACAGGGTGAAAGAAACTGCCTACTTTAGTTTCTGCCATCACTGGAGGATCGAACACGGACGCTAGGATTACGAGTTGAGAGCGCTGTCTACTCAGCTGTCAGGCCCCGTAGTGCGTGTACTCGTCAAAAACATAATTTGGGAGAGGTTAGGGGAAAGGAATGATGCTTCCTTGGTTGGGGAGTTGGTGTGGGGTTAGTCATTTGGTGCCTTGGACCTGTGGGGGAGGGGGCCGAGGGGGTGGCCAGTTATGAATTTAATGATTGAATTTGTTAAGATAGGGTATTTATGTAAAAGACTCTGTGAAGAGATAGTAAGAAAAGTGTTCCTGACTGCTGTAAGGTAGTGAGTAACTGTCTTGTATGTTAGAAAAATTAATGCTTACTAAAAAATTACTTTTTCTTTGAAAACATTTTTTTGTAAAATAAATACAAGTTATTTTGTAAACAAAATATGATTATTTTCCTTTAATAAACACACATGAGCACAAATGGTCCTCGGGAGTCAGAGAGATTGAGAATGAACAGCAAAATAGTAACAAAAAATGAGACGATGATGGGATACTATTTAATTCAAACATAAACCTGTTAAGTATGTAAATTACAGTACCACTAAACACGCGTACACGTACATATGTCAATCAATTTACATAAATAAACATTCACTAATATGTTCCTTTAACAATGGACAGATAGATAATTACCATACACGTGTCAGTCCAATTGCAGGTACAAATAGATACACATAGCTGCACTTGTCTGTCGCTCCTGACAATAGTAAACATGTAACAAAAAATGTGACAATGATGGGACACTATGTCATTCAAACGTACACACGCTAACATTATAAATTACAGTAACACTAAACACGCGTACATGTATATATGTCATTCAATTTACATAAAAAAACATTCACTAATATGTTCCTTTTACAATTAACACACAGATAATTACCGTACACATGTCAGTCCAATTGCAGGTACACATAAACACACATAGCTGCACTTGTCTGTCGCTCCTGACAATAGTATACATAGGTATACACACAAAACAGTCCTTTATCAACTAATGTGTGTGTGTGTGTGTGTATTTATTCCTTGTATTTATTATTTGTGTCTGCAAAATCGAGTTATTAGCTTTTGGACCCCGCCTTTCTAACAAATGTATTTTTCCTCTTTTATATCAACTACATTTATTTCTCACTAACACACATGCACACACACACACACACACACAGTGGAAACAGGAGGCCAAACACAGGATACAGAATAGGAGATGAAGAACTTAATGAAACGGACTGAGAGAAAGATCTAGGAGTTGATATCACACCAAACCTGTCTCCTGAAGCCCACATAAAAAGAATAACGTCTGCGGCATATGCGAGACTGCCTAACATCAGAACAGCCTTCAGGAACCTGTGTAAGGAATCATTCAGAATCTTGTACACCACATATGTAAGACCAATCCTGGAGTATGCGGCCCCAGCATGGAGCCCGTATCTTGTCAAGCACAAGATGAAGCAGGAAAAAGTCCAAAGGTATGCCACTAGACTAGTCCCAGAACTAAGAGGCATGAGTTACGAGGAAAGGCTGCGGGAAATGCACCTTACGGCACTGGAAGACAGAAGAGTAAGGGGAGACATGATCACAACCTACACAACCCTCAGAGGAATCGACCGGGTAAACAAGGATAAACTATTCAACACTGGTGGGACGCAAACAAGGGGACACAGGTGGAAACTGAGTACCCACATGAGCCACAGAGACGTTAGAAGTAACTTTTTCAGTGTCAGAGTAGTTAACGGATGGAATGCATTAAGCAGTGATGTGGTGGAGGCTGACTCCATACACAGTTTCAAATGTAGATATGATTGAGCCATGTAGGCTCAGGAATCTGTACACCAGTTGATTGACAGTTGAGAGGTGGGACCAAAGAACCATAGCTCAACCCCCGCATGCACAAATAGGTGAGTACACACACACACACACGCGAACTAGTAGCCAACTGTCTAAATGGAGAGAGTTTATTGGTTGTAATTCTTAAGGTCCTCGTTCGAATCCCGGTTGACGCAAGAGGAAATCGGCAGATATTCTTTAACCTGATTCACCTGTTCACCTAGCACAAATGTATCCATCAATGTAGCCCTTTATTTATCTATTTATAATTGTCAATCCATCAATCTATCTTCCCATAAACCAACAATTTTTCATTATATACATCTATCTTACTATGTATCCGTCCATCTACTCGACTGTTTATCCATCCATCTACTCATCTGTCTTTTCATCCATCAACTCATCTATGGATCCGTCTATCCGTCAATGTATATATTTATCAATCAACGTATCCATCCATATATCTATCTATTACTATTTATATCTATCTCTCTATCTATTTGTATCCGTCGATCCTACTAACTCCTTTTCCATTAATCTATCCATTTATCATTCTACTCATCTATCAATCTATTTATTCATCTACTTCTCTTTCCATCTATCCATCTACTCATCTATCTAACCATTAATCTATCTACATCCTCCCCACTCCGTCTCCTATCGTTTTCCCAAACTCCCTCCTCCCGTACCGGCTCCTTCTTTTTTCCACCCTCCCGTAACCCTGCTCATCCTCCCTCTTTCTGCCCTTCCCATACCCGCCCCTATTCCATCCCGCCCTTCCCATCGTCTTAACTCTCGGGGCAGTTCTTTACCTTCGTTCTCACTAATTCCGCAGTTTCTCACTCTCGCCCTCCTTACTGTCTTCCTTCCCTCCCTCCCTCCCGCTGCTAGTCCTTCCCTTCTTACCCTTCCCATAGTCCTCCCTCCCAGCACCAGTCCTTCCCATCGTCCTCTTACCTTCCCCAGTACCTCCTTCACTCCCTCTTCATCCCTCTTTCACCTCACCTACACCTCTTCCCCTGTTCTCCCTCTTTATACCACCTCTAAATCTCCCGCCCCCCCCACCGGCTCTGTACCTCTTCCCTCTTACAAAAATTAGGATCAATAGGACCAAAATTAAACTACTTTATGTGTTTAATTTAAGGAAATCATTTTTTCTGATTACGAAAAAGTCTTCAACCATCTCCAGTAATAATTCACAATTAACCTTAATTGAATCAACAGGGAGAGAGGGGGGGAGGGGTGAGAATAAATAATAATTATTCCAAAATACTTTAACTAATGTCTACACCTACCATCCTATGTCCGTTCCCTACCTCAGACCATTTCCCCTCTAATTTGGTAAAAATAAGCCTTAATAATATAATAATAAATATATTCAAAAAAATCTGTGGATAGCTACAGCCTCCAGGATATATATATATATATATATATATATATATATATATATATATATATATATATATATATATATATATATATATATATATATATATATATAACTGAAAACTCACACCCCAGAAGTGACTCGAACCCATACTCCCAGATGCCACGCAAATGGTATGTACAAGACGCCTTAATCCACTTGACCATCACGACCGGACATAATGAGGTGATAGCCGAGGCTATTTGAACCACCCCACCGCCGGCACTCGGATAGTAATCTTGGGCATAGCATTTTACCAAATCACCTCATTCTTTGGGGCACACGTGAGGAACACAAATGCGAACAAGCCTGAATGGTCCCCAGGACAATATGCAACTGAAAACTCACACCCCAGAAGTGACTCGAACCCATACTCCCAGATGCCACGCAAATGGTATGTACAAGACGCCTTAATCCACTTGACCATCACGACCGGACATAATGAGGTGATAGCCGAGGCTATTTGAACCACCCCACCGCCGGCACTCGGATAGTAATCTTGGGCATAGCATTTTACCAAATCACCTCATTCTTTGGGGCACACGTGAGGAACACAAATGCGAACAAGCCTGAATGGTCCCCAGGACAATATGCAACTGAAAACTCACACCCCAGAAGTGACTCGAACCCATACTCCCAGATGCCACGCAAATGGTATGTACAAGACGCCTTAATCCACTTGACCATCACGACCGGACATAATGAGGTGATAGCCGAGGCTATTTGAACCACCCCACCGCCGGCACTCGGATAGTAATCTTGGGCATAGCATTTTACCAAATCACCTCATTCTTTGGGGCACACGTGAGGAACACAAATGCGAACAAGCCTGAATGGTCCCCAGGACAATATGCAACTGAAAACTCACACCCCAGAAGTGACTCGAACCCATACTCCCAGATGCCACGCAAATGGTATGTACAAGACGCCTTAATCCACTTGACCATCACGACCGGACATAATGAGGTGATAGCCGAGGCTATTTGAACCACCCCACCGCCGGCACTCGGATAGTAATCTTGGGCATAGCATTTTACCAAATCACCTCATTCTTTGGGGCACACGTGAGGAACACAAATGCGAACAAGCCTGAATGGTCCCCAGGACAATATGCAACTGAAAACTCACACCCCAGAAGTGACTCGAACCCATACTCCCAGATGCCACGCAAATGGTATGTACAAGACGCCTTAATCCACTTGACCATCACGACCGGACATAATGAGGTGATAGCCGAGGCTATTTGAACCACCCCACCGCCGGCACTCGGATAGTAATCTTGGGCATAGCATTTTACCAAATCACCTCATTCTTTGGGGCACACGTGAGGAACACAAATGCGAACAAGCCTGAATGGTCCCCAGGACAATATGCAACTGAAAACTCACACCCCAGAAGTGACTCGAACCCATACTCCCAGATGCCACGCAAATGGTATGTACAAGACGCCTTAATCCACTTGACCATCACGACCGGACATAATGAGGTGATAGCCGAGGCTATTTGAACCACCCCACCGCCGGCACTCGGATAGTAATCTTGGGCATAGCATTTTACCAAATTTGCGTGGCATCTGGGAGTATGGGTTCGAGTCACTTCTGGGGTGTGAGTTTTCAGTTGCATATTGTCCTGGGGACCATTCAGGCTTGTTCGCATTTGTGTTCCTCACGTGTGCCCCAAAGAATGAGGTGATTTGGTAAAATGCTATGCCCAAGATTACTATCCGAGTGCCGGCGGTGGGGTGGTTCAAATAGCCTCGGCTATCACCTCATTATGTCCGGTCGTGATGGTCAAGTGGATTAAGGCGTCTTGTACATACCATTTGCGTGGCATCTGGGAGTATGGGTTCGAGTCACTTCTGGGGTGTGAGTTTTCAGTTGCATATTGTCCTGGGGACCATTCAGGCTTGTTCGCATTTGTGTTCCTCACGTGTGCCCCAAAGAATGAGGTGATTTGGTAAAATGCTATGCCCAAGATTACTATCCGAGTGCCGGCGGTGGGGTGGTTCAAATAGCCTCGGCTATCACCTCATTATGTCCGGTCGTGATGGTCAAGTGGATTAAGGCGTCTTGTACATACCATTTGCGTGGCATCTGGGAGTATGGGTTCGAGTCACTTCTGGGGTGTGAGTTTTCAGTTGCATATTGTCCTGGGGACCATTCAGGCTTGTTCGCATTTGTGTTCCTCACGTGTGCCCCAAAGAATGAGGTGATTTGGTAAAATGCAATGCCCAAGATTACTATCCGAGTGCCGGCGGTGGGGTGGTTCAAATAGCCTCGGCTATCACCTCATTATGTCCGGTCGTGATGGTCAAGTGGATTAAGGCGTCTTGTACATACCATTTGCGTGGCATCTGGGAGTATGGGTTCGAGTCACTTCTGGGGTGTGAGTTTTCAGTTGCATATTGTCCTGGGGACCATTCAGGCTTGTTCGCATTTGTGTTCCTCACGTGTGCCCCAAAGAATGAGGTGATTTGGTAAAATGCTATGCCCAAGATTACTATCCGAGTGCCGGCGGTGGGGTGGTTCAAATAGCCTCGGCTATCACCTCATTATGTCCGGTCGTGATGGTCAAGTGGATTAAGGCGTCTTGTACATACCATTTGCGTGGCATCTGGGAGTATGGGTTCGAGTCACTTCTGGGGTGTGAGTTTTCAGTTGCATATTGTCCTGGGGACCATTCAGGCTTGTTCGCATATATATATATATATATATATATATATATATATATATATATATATATATATATATATATATATATATATATATATATATATATATATATATATATATATATATATATATATATATATATATATATATATATATATATATATATATATATATATATATATATATATATATATATATAAGCCCATAAGCAATCCAGTTGGGATCGCCCCATTGCCGACAAAGTAGCTCCAACATTACTGTAAGGTGCGACAACACCACATGATACTGCCCGACTTAGAGCTGTAGCAGCTCCCCATGCAGGGGACTTGCTATTAGCAACCCCCAATATCAGCTACTAGCACTCGTCTCACCACAGGCCCTCTGAATGGCTGTGGCTCTCCGCCTCACTGCCCGAATCCACACCGAATACAGGGGATTTGGTGGCGAGGCAGTGGCAGACAGGTACGGACGACATGGCCTTCTCTGCCAAAGGACAGGAGGATGGCATGCAAGACACAGCGATGTTAACGACATTATAAAGAGAAGCCTTATCACGGAAGGTTGTCCAGCAGAGAGAGAGTCCCGTTCCCTATTGCCCCGCAACTGTGATGAGCCTGTTGGTCGCCCAGATGGGATCACGGTGAACCCCTGGAGGAATGGTAGACAGTTGGTGTGGGACTACACTTGCGTTTCAACTTTAGGCAACACCTATGTTAACTTCAGTGCTGCTCAGGCAGGAGGTGCTGCCAATCACTGGGAAGCAGCCAAGTCACATAAAAACGGAGACCTTGATCGCTACTACAATTTTGTCCCCATTGCCTCAGAGACACTTGGTGCCTGGGGTAAAAGTGCTGCAAGTTTTTTGACGGAGCTGGGGTCCAAGCTAATTGAAACAACTAGAGACCCTACAGCCGTCAGTTTTCTCTTTCAGCGCCTTAGTGTGGAGATCCAGAGAGGAATTGCTCACAGCATCCATGCTTCCTGCCCGCAATCCGAGGAGCTGGATGAGCTTGGGGGTTGTAATATAAATATTATGATTAAATTGTATTTATTTTTTCGTTTCGTTGCCTTATTTATCATTAATTTTTAAATTTTCGGTATGAAAATTTATTTTTGTGTCTATGGATGTCTGTCTGTGTGTTGTTTGAGTGTCCCTGTGAGTGTTTGGGGGAGTGTTTGTCCAGTTATACCTGTGGGTCCACGAGGCCATCTGTGTCCCCTCAGATGGTCTCCCTTATCACAGTTTTTGTCTATAGATGTGTGTCTGTGTGAGTGTTCGGGTGAGTGTGTGTCCGGTTATACCTGTGAGTCCACGAGGCCATCTGTGTCCCCTCAGATGGTCTTCTTTATCACAGTTTGTGTCTATGGATGCAGGCGATGAGTCACAATAACGCGGCTAAAGTATGTTGACCAGACCACACACTAGAAGGTGAAGGAACGACGACGTTTCGGTAAGTCCTTGACCATTCTCAAGTCGACTGAGAATGTGTCTATGAATGTGTGTCTGGGTGAGTGTCCCTGTGAGTGTCCGGGTGAGTGTGTGTGTTCGGGTATACCTGTGGGTCCACGAGGCAATCTGTGTTCCCTCACATGGTCTTCCTTATCACAGTTTGTGTCTATGGATGTGTGTCTGAGTGAGTGTCCCTGTGAGTGTCCTGGTGAGTGTGTGTGTGTGTGTGTGTGTGTGTGAGTGTCCGGGTTTATGTGTAGTTTGGTTTCTGGAACCATTTGTGTCCCTCCCTTCAACTCTTTTCCCTTATTCCCACCGTGGGTTCGAATCCCAGGTGATTAGACCTGCCCTAGGTCAATGGATCCAAGGTATCCATCCGTGGTCCCAACGGATTTCACCTCTTCCCTACTTTACTAGGAGTCAGGCTAATTCCAGCTATCCAGAGAACCTTTCGATACAGAGGCAGCTACAGGAGGGGACCACATAAATTAGTGCCCTGTAGTTACGTAACCGTTCCGACAGGCTCGATCGCAATCTATCCAGATGAGAACACGTTCTCATCCGACTAGACCACGCTGGAGTCGCTGTTTGTCTCAAATTTGGACCCTTTATTTATAGTTAGTATTTTTGGTGTATTAATTGATGTGTATTAATTTGTTAATGACTTAGGTAGAGTGATTTGGGGGGAGAGAGGGGGGGGGGGGGTTGGCGTGTGTAGTGTATTATACGAGATCGTGCTTGGGTTAGTATTCACCTTGTTGTGCTTGCGAGGGTTGAGCTTTGCTCTTTCGGCCGAGCTCTCAACTGTCAATCAATCAATCAATCAACTATTACTAACTTGTAACTGACACAAATTTTTCCACACACACGGGACCAAAGAGCCAGAGCTCAACCCCCGCAAGTACAACTAGGTGAGTACACACACACACACACACACACACACACACACACACACACACACACACACACACACACACACACACAGAGGAAGCAGCCCATAACAGCTGTTTAAATCCCTGGTACCTATTTACTGCTAGGTAACAGGAACAACAGGGTGAAAGAAACTGCCTACTTTAGTTTCTGCCATCACTGGAGGATCGAACACGGACGCTAGGATTACGAGTTGAGAGCGCTGTCTACTCAGCTGTCAGGCCCCGTAGTGCGTGTACTCGTCAAAAACATAATTTGGGAGAGGTTAGGGGAAAGGAATGATGCTTCCTTGGTTGGGGAGTTGGTGTGGGGTTAGTCATTTGGTGGCCTTGGACCTGTGGGGGAGGGGGCCGAGGGGGTTGCCAGTTATGAATTTAATGACTGAATTTGTTAAGATAGGGTATTTATGTAAAAGACTCTGTGAAGAGATAGTAAGAAAAGTGTTCCTGACTGCTGTAAGGTAGTGAGTAACTGTCTTGTATGTTAGAAAAATTAATGCTTACTAAAAAATTACTTTTTCTTTGAAAACATTTTTTTGTAAAATAAATACAAGTTATTTTGTAAACAAAATATGATTATTTTCCTTTAATAAACACACATGAGCACAAATGGTCCTCGGGAGTCAGAGAGATTGAGAATGAACAGCAAAATAGTAACAAAAAATGAGACGATGATGGGATACTATTTAATTCAAACATAAACCTGTTAAGTATGTAAATTACAGTACCACTAAACACGCGTACACGTACATATGTCAATCAATTTACATAAATAAACATTCACTAATATGTTCCTTTAACAATGGACAGATAGATAATTACCATACACGTGTCAGTCCAATTGCAGGTACAAATAGACACACATAGCTGCACTTGTCTGTCGCTCCTGACAATAGTAAACATGTAACAAAAAATGTGACAATGATGGGACACTATGTCATTCAAACGTACACACGCTAACATTATAAATTACAGTAACACTAAACACGCGTACATGTATATATGTCATTCAATTTACATAAAAAAACATTCACTAATATGTTCCTTTTACAATTAACACACAGATAATTACCGTACACATGTCAGTCCAATTGCAGGTACACATAAACACACATAGCTGCACTTGTCTGTCGCTCCTGACAATAGTATACATAGGTATACACACAAAACAGTCCTTTATCAACTAATGTGTGTGTGTGTGTGTGTGTATTTATTCCTTGTATTTATTATTTGTGTCTGCAAAATCGAGTTATTAGCTTTTGGACCCCGCCTTTCTAACAAATGTATTTTTCCTCTTTTATATCAACTACATTTATTTCTCACTAACACACATGCACACACACACACACACACAGTGGAAACAGGAGGCCAAACACAGGATACAGAATAGGAGATGAAGAACTTAATGAAACGGACTGAGAGAAAGATCTAGGAGTTGATATCACACCAAACCTGTCTCCTGAAGCCCACATAAAAAGAATAACGTCTGCGGCATATGCGAGACTGCCTAACATCAGAACAGCCTTCAGGAACCTGTGTAAGGAATCATTCAGAATCTTGTACACCACATATGTAAGACCAATCCTGGAGTATGCGGCCCCAGCATGGAGCCCGTATCTTGTCAAGCACAAGATGAAGCAGGAAAAAGTCCAAAGGTATGCCACTAGACTAGTCCCAGAACTAAGAGGCATGAGTTACGAGGAAAGGCTGCGGGAAATGCACCTTACGGCACTGGAAGACAGAAGAGTAAGGGGAGACATGATCACAACCTACACAACCCTCAGAGGAATCGACCGGGTAAACAAGGATAAACTATTCAACACTGGTGGGACGCAAACAAGGGGACACAGGTGGAAACTGAGTACCCACATGAGCCACAGAGACGTTAGAAGTAACTTTTTCAGTGTCAGAGTAGTTAACGGATGGAATGCATTAAGCAGTGATGTGGTGGAGGCTGACTCCATACACAGTTTCAAATGTAGATATGATTGAGCCATGTAGGCTCAGGAATCTGTACACCAGTTGATTGACAGTTGAGAGGTGGGACCAAAGAACCATAGCTCAACCCCCGCATGCACAAATAGGTGAGTACACACACACACACACACGCGAACTAGTAGCCAACTGTCTAAATGGAGAGAGTTTATTGGTTGTAATTCTTAAGGTCCTCGTTCGAATCCCGGTTGACGCAAGAGGAAATCGGCAGATATTCTTTAACCTGATTCACCTGTTCACCTAGCACAAATGTATCCATCAATGTAGCCCTTTATTTATCTATTTATAATTGTCAATCCATCAATCTATCTTCCCATAAACCAACAATTTTTCATTATATACATCTATCTTACTATGTATCCGTCCATTTACTCGACTGTTTATCCATCCATCTACTCATCTGTCTTTTCATCCATCAACTCATCTATGGATCCGTCTATCCGTCAATGTATATATTTATCAATCAACGTATCCATCCATATATCTATCTATTACTATTTATATCTATCTCTCTATCTATTTGTATCCGTCGATCCTACTAACTCCTTTTCCATTAATCTATCCATTTATCATTCTACTCATCTATCAATCTATTTATTCATCTACTTCTCTTTCCATCTATCCATCTACTCATCTATCTAACCATTAATCTATCTACATCCTCCCCACTCCGTCTCCTATCGTTTTCCCAAACTCCCTCCTCCCGTACCGGCTCCTTCTTTTTTCCACCCTCCCGTAACCCTGCTCATCCTCCCTCTTTCTGCCCTTCCCATACCCGCCCCTATTCCATCCCGCCCTTCCCATCGTCTTAACTCTCGGGGCAGTTCTTTACCTTCGTTCTCACTAATTCCGCAGTTTCTCACTCTCGCCCTCCTTACTGTCTTCCTTCCCTCCCTCCCTCCCGCTGCTAGTCCTTCCCTTCTTACCCTTCCCATAGTCCTCCCTCCCAGCACCAGTCCTTCCCATCGTCCTCTTACCTTCCCCAGTACCTCCTTCACTCCCTCTTCATCCCTCTTTCACCTCACCTACACCTCTTCCCCTGTTCTCCCTCTTTATACCACCTCTAAATCTCCCGCCCCCCCACCGGCTCTGTACCTCTTCCCTCTTACAAAAATTAGGATCAATAGGACCAAAATTAAACTACTTTATGTGTTTAATTTAAGGAAATCATTTTTTCTGATTACGAAAAAGTCTTCAACCATCTCCAGTAATAATTCACAATTAACCTTAATTGAATCAACAGGGAGAGAGGGGGGGAGGGGTGAGAATAAATAATAATTATTCCAAAATACTTTAACTAATGTCTACACCTACCATCCTATGTCCGTTCCCTACCTCAGACCATTTCCCCTCTAATTTGGTAAAAATAAGCCTTAATAATATAATAATAAATATATTCAAAAAATCTGTGGATAGCTACAGCCTCCAGGATATATATATATATATATATTTATATATATATATATATATATATATATATATATATATATATATATATATATATATATATATATATATATATATATATATATATAAGCCCATAAGCAATCCAGTTGGGATCGCCCCATTGCCGACAAAGTAGCTCCAACATTACTGTAAGGTGCGACAACACCACATGATACTGCCCGACTTAGAGCTGTAGCAGCTCCCCATGCAGGGGACTTGCTATTAGCAACCCCCAATATCAGCTACTAGCACTCGTCTCACCACAGGCCCTCTGAATGGCTGTGGCTCTCCGCCTCACTGCCCGAATCCACACCGAATACAGGGGTTTTGGTGGCGAGGCAGTGGCAGACAGGTACGGACGACATGGCCTTCTCTGCCAAAGGACAGGAGGATGGCATGCAAGACACAGCGATGTTAACGACATTATAAAGAGAAGCCTTATCACGGAAGGTTGTCCAGCAGAGAGAGAGTCCCGTTCCCTATTGCCCCGCAACTGTGATGAGCCTGTTGGTCGCCCAGATGGGATCACGGTGAACCCCTGGAGGAATGGTAGACAGTTGGTGTGGGACTACACTTGCGTTTCAACTTTAGGCAACACCTATGTTAACTTCAGTGCTGCTCAGGCAGGAGGTGCTGCCAATCACTGGGAAGCAGCCAAGTCACATAAAAACGGAGACCTTGATCACTACTACAATTTTGTCCCCATTGCCTCAGAGACACTTGGTGCCTGGGGTAAAAGTGCTGCAAGTTTTTTGACGGAGCTGGGGTCCAAGCTAATTGAAACAACTAGAGACCCTACAGCCGTCAGTTTTCTCTTTCAGCGCCTTAGTGAGGAGATCCAGAGAGGAATTGCTCACAGCATCCATGCTTCCTGCCCGCAATCCGAGGAGCTGGATGAGCTTGGGGGTTGTAATATAAATATTATGATTAAATTGTATTTATTTTTTCGTTTCGTTGCCTTATTTATCATTAATTTTTAAATTTTCGGTATAAAAATTTATTTTTGTGTCTATGGATGTCTGTCTGTGTGTTTGTTTGAGTGTCCCTGTGAGTGTTTGGGGGAGTGTTTGTCCAGTTATACCTGTGGGTCCACGAGGCCATCTGTGTCCCCTCAGATGGTCTCCCTTATCACAGTTTTTGTCTATAGATGTGTGTCTGTGTGAGTGTTCGGGTGAGTGTGTGTCCGGTTATACCTGTGAGTCCACGAGGCCATCTGTGTCCCCTCAGATGGTCTTCTTTATCACAGTTTGTGTCTATGGATGCAGGCGATGAGTCACAATAACGCGGCTAAAGTATGTTGACCAGACCACACACTAGAAGGTGAAGGAACGACGACGTTTCGGTAAGTCCTTGACCATTCTCAAGTCGACTGAGAATGTGTCTATGAATGTGTGTCTGGGTGAGTGTCCCTGTGAGTGTCCGGGTGAGTGTGTGTGTTCGGGTATACCTGTGGGTCCACGAGGCAATCTGTGTTCCCTCAGATGGTCTTCCTTATCACAGTTTGTGTCTATGGATGTGTGTCTGAGTGAGTGTCCCTGTGAGTGTCCTGGTGAGTGTGTGTGTGTGTGTGTGTGTGTGTGTGAGTGTCCGGGTTTATGTGTAGTTTGGTTTCTGGAACCATTTGTGTCCCTCCCTTCAACTCTTTTCCCTTATTCCCACCGTGGGTTCAAATCCCAGGTGATTAGACCTGCCCTAGGTCAATGGATCCAAGGTATCCATCCGTGGTCCCAACGGATTTCACCTCTTCCCTACTTTACTAGGAGTCAGGCTAATTCCAGCTATCCAGAGAACCTTTCGATACAGAGGCAGCTACAGGAGGGGACCACATAAATTAGTGCCCTGTAGTTACGTAACCGTTCCGACAGGCTCGATCGCAATCTATCCAGATGAGAACACGTTCTCATCCGACTAGACCACGCTGGAGTCGCTGTTTGTCTCAAATTTGGACCCTTTATTTATAGTTAGTATTTTTGGTGTATTAATTGATGTGTATTAATTTGTTAATGACTTAGGTAGAGTGATTTGGGGGGAGAGAGGGGGGGGGGGGGGGGGGTTGGCGTGTGTAGTGTATTATACGAGATCGTGCTTGGGTTAGTATTCACCTTGTTGTGCTTGCGAGGGTTGAGCTTTGCTCTTTCGGCCGAGCTCTCAACTGTCAATCAATCAATCAATCAACTATTACTAACTTGTAACTGACACAAATTTTTCCACACACACGGGACCAAAGAGCCAGAGCTCAACCCCCGCAAGTACAACTAGGTGAGTACACACACACACACACACACACACACACACACACACACACACACACACACACACACACACACACACACACACACACACACACACACACACACACACACAGAGGAAGCAGCCCATAACAGCTGTTTAAATCCCTGGTACCTATTTACTGCTAGGTAACAGGAACAACAGGGTGAAAGAAACTGCCTACTTTAGTTTCTGCCATCACTGGAGGATCGAACACGGACGCTAGGATTACGAGTTGAGAGCGCTGTCTACTCAGCTGTCAGGCCCCGTAGTGCGTGTACTCGTCAAAAACATAATTTGGGAGAGGTTAGGGGAAAGGAATGATGCTTCCTTGGTTGGGGAGTTGGTGTGGGGTTAGTCATTTGGTGGCCTTGGACCTGTGGGGGAGGGGGCCGAGGGGGTTGCCAGTTATGAATTTAATGATTGAATTTGTTAAGATAGGGTATTTATGTAAAAGACTCTGTGAAGAGATAGTAAGAAAAGTGTTCCTGACTGCTGTAAGGTAGTGAGTAACTGTCTTGTATGTTAGAAAAATTAATGCTTACTAAAAAATTACTTTTTCTTTGAAAACATTTTTTTGTAAAATAAATACAAGTTATTTTGTAAACAAAATATGATTATTTTCCTTTAATAAACACACATGAGCACAAATGGTCCTCGGGAGTCAGAGAGATTGAGAATGAACAGCAAAATAGTAACAAAAAATGAGACGATGATGGGATACTATTTAATTCAAACATAAACCTGTTAAGTATGTAAATTACAGTACCACTAAACACGCGTACACGTACATATGTCAATCAATTTACATAAATAAACATTCACTAATATGTTCCTTTAACAATGGACAGATAGATAATTACCATACACGTGTCAGTCCAATTGCAGGTACAAATAGACACACATAGCTGCACTTGTCTGTCGCTCCTGACAATAGTAAACATGTAACAAAAAATGTGACAATGATGGGACACTATGTCATTCAAACGTACACACGCTAACATTATAAATTACAGTAACACTAAACACGCGTACATGTATATATGTCATTCAATTTACATAAAAAAACATTCACTAATATGTTCCTTTTACAATTAACACACAGATAATTACCGTACACATGTCAGTCCAATTGCAGGTACACATAAACACACATAGCTGCACTTGTCTGTCGCTCCTGACAATAGTATACATAGGTATACACACAAAACAGTCCTTTATCAACTAATGTGTGTGTGTGTGTGTGTATTTATTCCTTGTATTTATTATTTGTGTCTGCAAAATCGAGTTATTAGCTTTTGGACCCCGCCTTTCTAACAAATGTATTTTTCCTCTTTTATATCAACTACATTTATTTCTCACTAACACACATGCACACACACACACACACACAGTGGAAACAGGAGGCCAAACACAGGATACAGAATAGGAGATGAAGAACTTAATGAAACGGACTGAGAGAAAGATCTAGGAGTTGATATCACACCAAACCTGTCTCCTGAAGCCCACATAAAAAGAATAACGTCTGCGGCATATGCGAGACTGCCTAACATCAGAACAGCCTTCAGGAACCTGTGTAAGGAATCATTCAGAATCTTGTACACCACATATGTAAGACCAATCCTGGAGTATGCGGCCCCAGCATGGAGCCCGTATCTTGTCAAGCACAAGATGAAGCAGGAAAAAGTCCAAAGGTATGCCACTAGACTAGTCCCAGAACTAAGAGGCATGAGTTAAGAGGAAAGGCTGCGGGAAATGCACCTTACGGCACTGGAAGACAGAAGAGTAAGGGGAGACATGATCACAACCTACACAACCCTCAGAGGAATCGACCGGGTAAACAAGGATAAACTATTCAACACTGGTGGGACGCAAACAAGGGGACACAGGTGGAAACTGAGTACCCACATGAGCCACAGAGACGTTAGAAGTAACTTTTTCAGTGTCAGAGTAGTTAACGGATGGAATGCATTAAGCAGTGATGTGGTGGAGGCTGACTCCATACACAGTTTCAAATGTAGATATGATTGAGCCCAGTAGGCTCAGGAATCTGTACACCAGTTGATTGACAGTTGAGAGGTGGGACCAAAGAACCATAGCTCAACCCCCGCATGCACAAATAGGTGAGTACACACACACACACGCGCGAACTAGTAGCCAACTGTCTAAATGGAGAGAGTTTATTGGTTGTAATTCTTAAGGTCCTCGTTCGAATCCCGGTTGACGCAAGAGGAAATCGGCAGATATTCTTTAACCTGATTCACCTGTTCACCTAGCACAAATGTATCCATCAATGTAGCCCTTTATTTATCTATTTATAATTGTCAATCCATCAATCTATCTTCCCATAAACCAACAATTTTTCATTATATACATCTATCTTACTATGTATCCGTCCATCTACTCGACTGTTTATCCATCCATCTACTCATCTGTCTTTTCATCCATCAACTCATCTATGGATCCGTCTATCCGTCAATGTATATATTTATCAATCAACGTATCCATCCATATATCTATCTATTACTATTTATATCTATCTCTCTATCTATTTGTATCCGTCGATCCTACTAACTCCTTTTCCATTAATCTATCCATTTATCATTCTACTCATCTATCAATCTATTTATTCATCTACTTCTCTTTCCATCTATCCATCTACTCATCTATCTAACCATTAATCTATCTACATCCTCCCCACTCCGTCTCCTATCGTTTTCCCAAACTCCCTCCTCCCGTACCGGCTCCTTCTTTTTTCCACCCTCCCGTAACCCTGCTCATCCTCCCTCTTTCTGCCCTTCCCATACCCGCCCCTATTCCATCCCGCCCTTCCCATCGTCTTAACTCTCGGGGCAGTTCTTTACCTTCGTTCTCACTAATTCCGCAGTTTCTCACTCTCGCCCTCCTTACTGTCTTCCTTCCCTCCCTCCCTCCCGCTGCTAGTCCTTCCCTTCTTACCCTTCCCATAGTCCTCCCTCCCAGCACCAGTCCTTCCCATCGTCCTCTTACCTTCCCCAGTACCTCCTTCACTCCCTCTTCATCCCTCTTTCACCTCACCTACACCTCTTCCCCTGTTCTCCCTCTTTATACCACCTCTAAATCTCCCGCCCCCCCCACCGGCTCTGTACCTCTTCCCTCTTACAAAAATTAGGATCAATAGGACCAAAATTAAACTACTTTATGTGTTTAATTTAAGGAAATCATTTTTTCTGATTACGAAAAAGTCTTCAACCATCTCCAGTAATAATTCACAATTAACCTTAATTGAATCAACAGGGAGAGAGGGGGGGAGGGGTGAGAATAAATAATAATTATTCCAAAATACTTTAACTAATGTCTACACCTACCATCCTATGTCCGTTCCCTACCTCAGACCATTTCCCCTCTAATTTGGTAAAAATAAGCCTTAATAATATAATAATAAATATATTCAAAAAAATCTGTGGATAGCTACAGCCTCCAGGATATATATATATATATATATATATATATATATATATATATATATATATATATATATATATATATATATATATATATATATATATATATATATATATATATATATGTCGTACCTAATAGCCAGAACGCACTTCTCAGCCTACTATTCAAGACCCGATTTGCCTAATAAGCCAAGTTTTCATGAATTAATGTTTTTTCGTCTACCTAACCTACCTAACCTAACCTAACCTAGCTTTTTTTGGCTACCTAACCTAACCTTACCTATAAATATAGGTTAGGTTAGGTTAGGTAGGGTTGGTTAGGTTCGGTCATATATCTACGTTAATTTTAACTCCAATAAAAAAAAATTGACCTCATACATAGAGAAAAGGGTTGCTTTATCATTTCATAAGAAAAAAATTATAGTAAATATATTAATTCAGGAAAACTTGGCTTATTAGGCAAATCGGGCCTTGAATAGTAGGCTGAGAAGTGAGTTCTGGCTACTAGGTACGACATATATATATATATATATATATATATATAAGCCCATAAGCAATCCAGTTGGGATCGCCCCATTGCCGACAAAGTAGCTCCAACATTACTGTAAGGTGCGACAACACCACATGATACTGCCCGACTTAGAGCTGTAGCAGCTCCCCATGCAGGGGACTTGCTATTAGCAACCCCCAATATCAGCTACTAGCACTCGTCTCACCACAGGCCCTCTGAATGGCTGTGGCTCTCCGCCTCACTGCCCGAATCCACACCGAATACAGGGGTTTTGGTGGCGAGGCAGTGGCAGACAGGTACGGACGACATGGCCTTCTCTGCCAAAGGACAGGAGGATGGCATGCAAGACACAGCGATGTTAACGACATTATAAAGAGAAGCCTTATCACGGAAGGTTGTCCAGCAGAGAGAGAGTCCCGTTCCCTATTGCCCCGCAACTGTGATGAGCCTGTTGGTCGCCCAGATGGGATCACGGTGAACCCCTGGAGGAATGGTAGACAGTTGGTGTGGGACTACACTTGCGTTTCAACTTTAGGCAACACCTATGTTAACTTCAGTGCTGCTCAGGCAGGAGGTGCTGCCAATCACTGGGAAGCAGCCAAGTCACATAAAAACGGAGACCTTGATCACTACTACAATTTTGTCCCCATTGCCTCAGAGACACTTGGTGCCTGGGGTAAAAGTGCTGCAAGTTTTTTGACGGAGCTGGGGTCCAAGCTAATTGAAACAACTAGAGACCCTACAGCCGTCAGTTTTCTCTTTCAGCGCCTTAGTGTGGAGATCCAGAGAGGAATTGCTCACAGCATCCATGCTTCCTGCCCGCAATCCGAGGAGCTGGATGAGCTTGGGGGTTGTAATATAAATATTATGATTAAATTGTATTTATTTTTTCGTTTCGTTGCCTTATTTATCATTAATTTTTAAATTTTCGGTATAAAAATTTATTTTTGTGTCTATGGATGTCTGTCTGTGTGTTTGTTTGAGTGTCCCTGTGAGTGTTTGGGGGAGTGTTTGTCCAGTTATACCTGTGGGTCCACGAGGCCATCTGTGTCCCCTCAGATGGTCTCCCTTATCACAGTTTTTGTCTATAGATGTGTGTCTGTGTGAGTGTTCGGGTGAGTGTGTGTCCGGTTATACCTGTGAGTCCACGAGGCCATCTGTGTCCCCTCAGATGGTCTTCTTTATCACAGTTTGTGTCTATGGATGCAGGCGATGAGTCACAATAACGCGGCTAAAGTATGTTGACCAGACCACACACTAGAAGGTGAAGGAACGACGACGTTTCGGTAAGTCCTTGACCATTCTCAAGTCGACTGAGAATGTGTCTATGAATGTGTGTCTGGGTGAGTGTCCCTGTGAGTGTCCGGGTGAGTGTGTGTGTTCGGGTATACCTGTGGGTCCACGAGGCAATCTGTGTTCCCTCAGATGGTCTTCCTTATCACAGTTTGTGTCTATGGATGTGTGTCTGAGTGAGTGTCCCTGTGAGTGTCCTGGTGAGTGTGTGTGTGTGTGTGTGTGTGTGTGTGTGTGAGTGTCCGGGTTTATGTGTAGTTTGGTTTCTGGAACCATTTGTGTCCCTCCCTTCAACTCTTTTCCCTTATTCCCACCGTGGGTTCAAATCCCAGGTGATTAGACCTGCCCTAGGTCAATGGATCCAAGGTATCCATCCGTGGTCCCAACGGATTTCACCTCTTCCCTACTTTACTAGGAGTCAGGCTAATTCCAGCTATCCAGAGAACCTTTCGATACAGAGGCAGCTACAGGAGGGGACCACATAAATTAGTGCCCTGTAGTTACGTAACCGTTCCGACAGGCTCGATCGCAATCTATCCAGATGAGAACACGTTCTCATCCGACTAGACCACGCTGGAGTCGCTGTTTGTCTCAAATTTGGACCCTTTATTTATAGTTAGTATTTTTGGTGTATTAATTGATGTGTATTAATTTGTTAATGACTTAGGTAGAGTGATTTGGGGGGAGAGAGGGGGGGGGGGGTTGGCGTGTGTAGTGTATTATACGAGATCGTGCTTGGGTTAGTATTCACCTTGTTGTGCTTGCGAGGGTTGAGCTTTGCTCTTTCGGCCGAGCTCTCAACTGTCAATCAATCAATCAATCAACTATTACTAACTTGTAACTGACACAAATTTTTCCACACACACGGGACCAAAGAGCCAGAGCTCAACCCCCGCAAGTACAACTAGGTGAGTACACACACACACACACACACACACACACACACACACACACACACACACACACACACACACACACACACACACACACACACACACACACACACACAGAGGAAGCAGCCCATAACAGCTGTTTAAATCCCTGGTACCTATTTACTGCTAGGTAACAGGAACAACAGGGTGAAAGAAACTGCCTAGTTTAGTTTCTGCCATCACTGGAGGATCGAACACGGACGCTAGGATTACGAGTTGAGAGCGCTGTCTACTCAGCTGTCAGGCCCCGTAGTGCGTGTACTCGTCAAAAACATAATTTGGGAGAGGTTAGGGGAAAGGAATGATGCTTCCTTGGTTGGGGAGTTGGTGTGGGGTTAGTCACTTGGTGGCCTTGGACCTGTGGGGGAGGGGGCCGAGGGGGTTGCCAGTTATGAATTTAATGACTGAATTTGTTAAGATAGGGTATTTATGTAAAAGACGCTGTGAAGAGATAGTAACAAAAGTGTTCCTGACTGCTGTAAGGTAGTGAGTAACTGTCTTGTATGTTAGAAAAATTAATGCTTACTAAAAAATTACTTTTTCTTTGAAAACATTTTTTTGTAAAATAAATACAAGTTATTTTGTAAACAAAATATGATTATTTTCCTTTAATAAACACACATGAGCACAAATGGTCCTCGGGAGTCAGAGAGATTGAGAATGAACAGCAAAATAGTAACAAAAAATGAGACGATGATGGGATACTATTTAATTCAAACATAAACCTGTTAAGTATGTAAATTACAGTACCACTAAACACGCGTACACGTACATATGTCAATCAATTTACATAAATAAACATTCACTAATATGTTCCTTTAACAATGGACAGATAGATAATTACCATACACGTGTCAGTCCAATTGCAGGTACAAATAGACACACATAGCTGCACTTGTCTGTCGCTCCTGACAATAGTAAACATGTAACAAAAAATGTGACAATGATGGGACACTATGTCATTCAAACGTACACACGCTAACATTATAAATTACAGTAACACTAAACACGCGTACATGTATATATGTCATTCAATTTACATAAAAAAACATTCACTAATATGTTCCTTTTACAATTAACACACAGATAATTACCGTACACATGTCAGTCCAATTGCAGGTACACATAAACACACATAGCTGCACTTGTCTGTCGCTCCTGACAATAGTATACATAGGTATACACACAAAACAGTCCTTTATCAACTAATGTGTGTGTGTGTGTGTATTTATTCCTTGTATTTATTATTTGTGTCTGCAAAATCGAGTTATTAGCTTTTGGACCCCGCCTTTCTAACAAATGTATTTTTCCTCTTTTATATCAACTACATTTATTTCTCACTAACACACATGCACACACACACACACACACAGTGGAAACAGGAGGCCAAACACAGGATACAGAATAGGAGATGAAGAACTTAATGAAACGGACTGAGAGAAAGATCTAGGAGTTGATATCACACCAAACCTGTCTCCTGAAGCCCACATAAAAAGAATAACGTCTGCGGCATATGCGAGACTGCCTAACATCAGAACAGCCTTCAGGAACCTGTGTAAGGAATCATTCAGAATCTTGTACACCACATATGTAAGACCAATCCTGGAGTATGCGGCCCCAGCATGGAGCCCGTATCTTGTCAAGCACAAGATGAAGCAGGAAAAAGTCCAAAGGTATGCCACTAGACTAGTCCCAGAACTAAGAGGCATGAGTTAAGAGGAAAGGCTGCGGGAAATGCACCTTACGGCACTGGAAGACAGAAGAGTAAGGGGAGACATGATCACAACCTACACAACCCTCAGAGGAATCGACCGGGTAAACAAGGATAAACTATTCAACACTGGTGGGACGCAAACAAGGGGACACAGGTGGAAACTGAGTACCCACATGAGCCACAGAGACGTTAGAAGTAACTTTTTCAGTGTCAGAGTAGTTAACGGATGGAATGCATTAAGCAGTGATGTGGTGGAGGCTGACTCCATACACAGTTTCAAATGTAGATATGATTGAGCCCAGTAGGCTCAGGAATCTGTACACCAGTTGATTGACAGTTGAGAGGTGGGACCAAAGAACCATAGCTCAACCCCCGCATGCACAAATAGGTGAGTACACACACACACACGCGCGAACTAGTAGCCAACTGTCTAAATGGAGAGAGTTTATTGGTTGTAATTCTTAAGGTCCTCGTTCGAATCCCGGTTGACGCAAGAGGAAATCGGCAGATATTCTTTAACCTGATTCACCTGTTCACCTAGCACAAATGTATCCATCAATGTAGCCCTTTATTTATCTATTTATAATTGTCAATCCATCAATCTATCTTCCCATAAACCAACAATTTTTCATTATATACATCTATCTTACTATGTATCCGTCCATCTACTCGACTGTTTATCCATCCATCTACTCATCTGTCTTTTCATCCATCAACTCATCTATGGATCCGTCTATCCGTCAATGTATATATTTATCAATCAACGTATCCATCCATATATCTATCTATTACTATTTATATCTATCTCTCTATCTATTTGTATCCGTCGATCCTACTAACTCCTTTTCCATTAATCTATCCATTTATCATTCTACTCATCTATCAATCTATTTATTCATCTACTTCTCTTTCCATCTATCCATCTACTCATCTATCTAACCATTAATCTATCTACATCCTCCCCACTCCGTCTCCTATCGTTTTCCCAAACTCCCTCCTCCCGTACCGGCTCCTTCTTTTTTCCACCCTCCCGTAACCCTGCTCATCCTCCCTCTTTCTGCCCTTCCCATACCCGCCCCTATTCCATCCCGCCCTTCCCATCGTCTTAACTCTCGGGGCAGTTCTTTACCTTCGTTCTCACTAATTCCGCAGTTTCTCACTCTCGCCCTCCTTACTGTCTTCCTTCCCTCCCTCCCTCCCGCTGCTAGTCCTTCCCTTCTTACCCTTCCCATAGTCCTCCCTCCCAGCACCAGTCCTTCCCATCGTCCTCTTACCTTCCCCAGTACCTCCTTCACTCCCTCTTCATCCCTCTTTCACCTCACCTACACCTCTTCCCCTGTTCTCCCTCTTTATACCACCTCTAAATCTCCCGCCCCCCCCACCGGCTCTGTACCTCTTCCCTCTTACAAAAATTAGGATCAATAGGACCAAAATTAAACTACTTTATGTGTTTAATTTAAGGAAATCATTTTTTCTGATTACGAAAAAGTCTTCAACCATCTCCAGTAATAATTCACAATTAACCTTAATTGAATCAACAGGGAGAGAGGGGGGGAGGGGTGAGAATAAATAATAATTATTCCAAAATACTTTAACTAATGTCTACACCTACCATCCTATGTCCGTTCCCTACCTCAGACCATTTCCCCTCTAATTTGGTAAAAATAAGCCTTAATAATATAATAATAAATATATTCAAAAAAATCTGTGGATAGCTACAGCCTCCAGGATATATATATATATATATATATATAAGCCCATAAGCAATCCAGTTGGGATCGCCCCATTGCCGACAAAGTAGCTCCAACATTACTGTAAGGTGCGACAACACCACATGATACTGCCCGACTTAGAGCTGTAGCAGCTCCCCATGCAGGGGACTTGCTATTAGCAACCCCCAATATCAGCTACTAGCACTCGTCTCACCACAGGCCCTCTGAATGGCTGTGGCTCTCCGCCTCACTGCCCGAATCCACACCGAATACAGGGGTTTTGGTGGCGAGGCAGTGGCAGACAGGTACGGACGACATGGCCTTCTCTGCCAAAGGACAGGAGGATGGCATGCAAGACACAGCGATGTTAACGACATTATAAAGAGAAGCCTTATCACGGAAGGTTGTCCAGCAGAGAGAGAGTCCCGTTCCCTATTGCCCCGCAACTGTGATGAGCCTGTTGGTCGCCCAGATGGGATCACGGTGAACCCCTGGAGGAATGGTAGACAGTTGGTGTGGGACTACACTTGCGTTTCAACTTTAGGCAACACCTATGTTAACTTCAGTGCTGCTCAGGCAGGAGGTGCTGCCAATCACTGGGAAGCAGCCAAGTCACATAAAAACGGAGACCTTGATCACTACTACAATTTTGTCCCCATTGCCTCAGAGACACTTGGTGCCTGGGGTAAAAGTGCTGCAAGTTTTTTGACGGAGCTGGGGTCCAAGCTAATTGAAACAACTAGAGACCCTACAGCCGTCAGTTTTCTCTTTCAGCGCCTTAGTGTGGAGATCCAGAGAGGAATTGCTCACAGCATCCATGCTTCCTGCCCGCAATCCGAGGAGCTGGATGAGCTTGGGGGTTGTAATATAAATATTATGATTAAATTGTATTTATTTTTTCGTTTCGTTGCCTTATTTATCATTAATTTTTAAATTTTCGGTATAAAAATTTATTTTTGTGTCTATGGATGTCTGTCTGTGTGTTTGTTTGAGTGTCCCTGTGAGTGTTTGGGGGAGTGTTTGTCCAGTTATACCTGTGGGTCCACGAGGCCATCTGTGTCCCCTCAGATGGTCTCCCTTATCACAGTTTTTGTCTATAGATGTGTGTCTGTGTGAGTGTTCGGGTGAGTGTGTGTCCGGTTATACCTGTGAGTCCACGAGGCCATCTGTGTCCCCTCAGATGGTCTTCTTTATCACAGTTTGTGTCTATGGATGCAGGCGATGAGTCACAATAACGCGGCTAAAGTATGTTGACCAGACCACACACTAGAAGGTGAAGGAACGACGACGTTTCGGTAAGTCCTTGACCATTCTCAAGTCGACTGAGAATGTGTCTATGAATGTGTGTCTGGGTGAGTGTCCCTGTGAGTGTCCGGGTGAGTGTGTGTGTTCGGGTATACCTGTGGGTCCACGAGGCAATCTGTGTTCCCTCAGATGGTCTTCCTTATCACAGTTTGTGTCTATGGATGTGTGTCTGAGTGAGTGTCCCTGTGAGTGTCCTGGTGAGTGTGTGTGTGTGTGTGTGTGTGTGTGTGTGAGTGTCCGGGTTTATGTGTAGTTTGGTTTCTGGAACCATTTGTGTCCCTCCCTTCAACTCTTTTCCCTTATTCCCACCGTGGGTTCAAATCCCAGGTGATTAGACCTGCCCTAGGTCAATGGATCCAAGGTATCCATCCGTGGTCCCAACGGATTTCACCTCTTCCCTACTTTACTAGGAGTCAGGCTAATTCCAGCTATCCAGAGAACCTTTCGATACAGAGGCAGCTACAGGAGGGGACCACATAAATTAGTGCCCTTTAGTTACGTAACCGTTCCGACAGGCTCGATCGCAATCTATCCAGATGAGAACACGTTCTCATCCGACTAGACCACGCTGGAGTCGCTGTTTGTCTCAAATTTGGACCCTTTATTTATAGTTAGTATTTTTGGTGTATTAATTGATGTGTATTAATTTGTTAATGACTTAGGTAGAGTGATTTGGGGGGAGAGAGGGGGGGGGGGGTTGGCGTGTGTAGTGTATTATACGAGATCGTGCTTGGGTTAGTATTCACCTTGTTGTGCTTGCGAGGGTTGAGCTTTGCTCTTTCGGCCGAGCTCTCAACTGTCAATCAATCAATCAATCAACTATTACTAACTTGTAACTGACACAAATTTTTCCACACACACGGGACCAAAGAGCCAGAGCTCAACCCCCGCAAGTTCAACTAGGTGAGTACACACACACACACACACACACACACACACACACACACACACACACACACACACACACACACACACACACACACACACACACACACAGAGGAAGCAGCCCATAACAGCTGTTTAAATCCCTGGTACCTATTTACTGCTAGGTAACAGGAACAACAGGGTGAAAGAAACTGCCTAGTTTAGTTTCTGCCATCACTGGAGGATCGAACACGGACGCTAGGATTACGAGTTGAGAGCGCTGTCTACTCAGCTGTCAGGCCCCGTAGTGCGTGTACTCGTCAAAAACATAATTTGGGAGAGGTTAGGGGAAAGGAATGATGCTTCCTTGGTTGGGGAGTTGGTGTGGGGTTAGTCACTTGGTGGCCTTGGACCTGTGGGGGAGGGGGCCGAGGGGGTTGCCAGTTATGAATTTAATGACTGAATTTGTTAAGATAGGGTATTTATGTAAAAGACGCTGTGAAGAGATAGTAACAAAAGTGTTCCTGACTGCTGTAAGGTAGTGAGTAACTGTCTTGTATGTTAGAAAAATTAATGCTTACTAAAAAATTACTTTTTCTTTGAAAACATTTTTTTGTAAAATAAATACAAGTTATTTTGTAAACAAAATATGATTATTTTCCTTTAATAAACACACATGAGCACAAATGGTCCTCGGGAGTCAGAGAGATTGAGAATGAACAGCAAAATAGTAACAAAAAATGAGACGATGATGGGATACTATTTAATTCAAACATAAACCTGTTAAGTATGTAAATTACAGTACCACTAAACACGCGTACACGTACATATGTCAATCAATTTACATAAATAAACATTCACTAATATGTTCCTTTAACAATGGACAGATAGATAATTACCATACACGTGTCAGTCCAATTGCAGGTACAAATAGACACACATAGCTGCACTTGTCTGTCGCTCCTGACAATAGTAAACATGTAACAAAAAATGTGACAATGATGGGACACTATGTCATTCAAACGTACACACGCTAACATTATAAATTACAGTAACACTAAACACGCGTACATGTATATATGTCATTCAATTTACATAAAAAAACATTCACTAATATGTTCCTTTTACAATTAACACACAGATAATTACCGTACACATGTCAGTCCAATTGCAGGTACACATAAACACACATAGCTGCACTTGTCTGTCGCTCCTGACAATAGTATACATAGGTATACACACAAAACAGTCCTTTATCAACTAATGTGTGTGTGTGTGTGTGTATTTATTCCTTGTATTTATTATTTGTGTCTGCAAAATCGAGTTATTAGCTTTTGGACCCCGCCTTTCTAACAAATGTATTTTTCCTCTTTTATATCAACTACATTTATTTCTCACTAACACACATGCACACACACACACACACACAGTGGAAACAGGAGGCCAAACACAGGATACAGAATAGGAGATGAAGAACTTAATGAAACGGACTGAGAGAAAGATCTAGGAGTTGATATCACACCAAACCTGTCTCCTGAAGCCCACATAAAAAGAATAACGTCTGCGGCATATGCGAGACTGCCTAACATCAGAACAGCCTTCAGGAACCTGTGTAAGGAATCATTCAGAATCTTGTACACCACATATGTAAGACCAATCCTGGAGTATGCGGCCCCAGCATGGAGCCCGTATCTTGTCAAGCACAAGATGAAGCAGGAAAAAGTCCAAAGGTATGCCACTAGACTAGTCCCAGAACTAAGAGGCATGAGTTAAGAGGAAAGGCTGCGGGAAATGCACCTTACGGCACTGGAAGACAGAAGAGTAAGGGGAGACATGATCACAACCTACACAACCCTCAGAGGAATCGACCGGGTAAACAAGGATAAACTATTCAACACTGGTGGGACGCAAACAAGGGGACACAGGTGGAAACTGAGTACCCACATGAGCCACAGAGACGTTAGAAGTAACTTTTTCAGTGTCAGAGTAGTTAACGGATGGAATGCATTAAGCAGTGATGTGGTGGAGGCTGACTCCATACACAGTTTCAAATGTAGATATGATTGAGCCCAGTAGGCTCAGGAATCTGTACACCAGTTGATTGACAGTTGAGAGGTGG
The DNA here is from genome assembly GCF_040958095.1 of Procambarus clarkii. Taxonomy (NCBI): domain Eukaryota; kingdom Metazoa; phylum Arthropoda; class Malacostraca; order Decapoda; family Cambaridae; genus Procambarus; species Procambarus clarkii. Next base: position 33,909 of record NW_027190164.1, read on the forward strand.
GACCAAAGAACCATAGCTCAACCCCCGCATGCACAAATAGGTGAGTACACACACACACACGCGCGAACTAGTAGCCAACTGTCTAAATGGAGAGAGTTTATTGGTTGTAATTCTTAAGGTCCTCGTTCGAATCCCGGTTGACGCAAGAGGAAATCGGCAGATATTCTTTAACCTGATTCACCTGTTCACCTAGCACAAATGTATCCATCAATGTAGCCCTTTATTTATCTATTTATAATTGTCAATCCATCAATCTATCTTCCCATAAACCAACAATTTTTCATTATATACATCTATCTTACTATGTATCCGTCCATCTACTCGACTGTTTATCCATCCATCTACTCATCTGTCTTTTCATCCATCAACTCATCTATGGATCCGTCTATCCGTCAATGTATATATTTATCAATCAACGTATCCATCCATATATCTATCTATTACTATTTATATCTATCTCTCTATCTATTTGTATCCGTCGATCCTACTAACTCCTTTTCCATTAATCTATCCATTTATCATTCTACTCATCTATCAATCTATTTATTCATCTACTTCTCTTTCCATCTATCCATCTACTCATCTATCTAACCATTAATCTATCTACATCCTCCCCACTCCGTCTCCTATCGTTTTCCCAAACTCCCTCCTCCCGTACCGGCTCCTTCTTTTTTCCACCCTCCCGTAACCCTGCTCATCCTCCCTCTTTCTGCCCTTCCCATACCCGCCCCTATTCCATCCCGCCCTTCCCATCGTCTTAACTCTCGGGGCAGTTCTTTACCTTCGTTCTCACTAATTCCGCAGTTTCTCACTCTCGCCCTCCTTACTGTCTTCCTTCCCTCCCTCCCTCCCGCTGCTAGTCCTTCCCTTCTTACCCTTCCCATAGTCCTCCCTCCCAGCACCAGTCCTTCCCATCGTCCTCTTACCTTCCCCAGTACCTCCTTCACTCCCTCTTCATCCCTCTTTCACCTCACCTACACCTCTTCCCCTGTTCTCCCTCTTTATACCACCTCTAAATCTCCCGCCCCCCCCACCGGCTCTGTACCTCTTCCCTCTTACAAAAATTAGGATCAATAGGACCAAAATTAAACTACTTTATGTGTTTAATTTAAGGAAATCATTTTTTCTGATTACGAAAAAGTCTTCAACCATCTCCAGTAATAATTCACAATTAACCTTAATTGAATCAACAGGGAGAGAGGGGGGGAGGGGTGAGAATAAATAATAATTATTCCAAAATACTTTAACTAATGTCTACACCTACCATCCTATGTCCGTTCCCTACCTCAGACCATTTCCCCTCTAATTTGGTAAAAATAAGCCTTAATAATATAATAATAAATATATTCAAAAAAATCTGTGGATAGCTACAGCCTCCAGGATATATATATATATATATATATATAAGCCCATAAGCAATCCAGTTGGGATCGCCCCATTGCCGACAAAGTAGCTCCAACATTACTGTAAGGTGCGACAACACCACATGATACTGCCCGACTTAGAGCTGTAGCAGCTCCCCATGCAGGGGACTTGCTATTAGCAACCCCCAATATCAGCTACTAGCACTCGTCTCACCACAGGCCCTCTGAATGGCTGTGGCTCTCCGCCTCACTGCCCGAATCCACACCGAATACAGGGGTTTTGGTGGCGAGGCAGTGGCAGACAGGTACGGACGACATGGCCTTCTCTGCCAAAGGACAGGAGGATGGCATGCAAGACACAGCGATGTTAACGACATTATAAAGAGAAGCCTTATCACGGAAGGTTGTCCAGCAGAGAGAGAGTCCCGTTCCCTATTGCCCCGCAACTGTGATGAGCCTGTTGGTCGCCCAGATGGGATCACGGTGAACCCCTGGAGGAATGGTAGACAGTTGGTGTGGGACTACACTTGCGTTTCAACTTTAGGCAACACCTATGTTAACTTCAGTGCTGCTCAGGCAGGAGGTGCTGCCAATCACTGGGAAGCAGCCAAGTCACATAAAAACGGAGACCTTGATCACTACTACAATTTTGTCCCCATTGCCTCAGAGACACTTGGTGCCTGGGGTAAAAGTGCTGCAAGTTTTTTGACGGAGCTGGGGTCCAAGCTAATTGAAACAACTAGAGACCCTACAGCCGTCAGTTTTCTCTTTCAGCGCCTTAGTGTGGAGATCCAGAGAGGAATTGCTCACAGCATCCATGCTTCCTGCCCGCAATCCGAGGAGCTGGATGAGCTGGGGAGTTGTAATATAAATATTATGATTAAATTGTATTTATTTTTTCGTTTCGTTGCCTTATTTATCATTAATTTTTAAATTTTCGGTATAAAAATTTATTTTTGTGTCTATGGATGTCTGTCTGTGTGTTTGTTTGAGTGTCCCTGTGAGTGTTTGGGGGAGTGTTTGTCCAGTTATACCTGTGGGTCCACGAGGCCATCTGTGTCCCCTCAGATGGTCTCCCTTATCACAGTTTTTGTCTATAGATGTGTGTCTGTGTGAGTGTTCGGGTGAGTGTGTGTCCGGTTATACCTGTGAGTCCACGAGGCCATCTGTGTCCCCTCAGATGGTCTTCTTTATCACAGTTTGTGTCTATGGATGCAGGCGATGAGTCACAATAACGCGGCTAAAGTATGTTGACCAGACCACACACTAGAAGGTGAAGGAACGACGACGTTTCGGTAAGTCCTTGACCATTCTCAAGTCGACTGAGAATGTGTCTATGAATGTGTGTCTGGGTGAGTGTCCCTGTGAGTGTCCGGGTGAGTGTGTGTGTTCGGGTATACCTGTGGGTCCACGAGGCAATCTGTGTTCCCTCAGATGGTCTTCCTTATCACAGTTTGTGTCTATGGATGTGTGTCTGAGTGAGTGTCCCTGTGAGTGTCCTGGTGAGTGTGTGTGTGTGTGTGTGTGTGTGTGTGTGAGTGTCCGGGTTTATGTGTAGTTTGGTTTCTGGAACCATTTGTGTCCCTCCCTTCAACTCTTTTCCCTTATTCCCACCGTGGGTTCAAATCCCAGGTGATTAGACCTGCCCTAGGTCAATGGATCCAAGGTATCCATCCGTGGTCCCAACGGATTTCACCTCTTCCCTACTTTACTAGGAGTCAGGCTAATTCCAGCTATCCAGAGAACCTTTCGATACAGAGGCAGCTACAGGAGGGGACCACATAAATTAGTGCCCTGTAGTTACGTAACCATTCCGACAGGCTCGATCGCAATCTATCCAGATGAGAACACGTTCTCATCCGACTAGACCACGCTGGAGTCGCTGTTTGTCTCAAATTTGGACCCTTTATTTATAGTTAGTATTTTTGGTGTATTAATTGATGTGTATTAATTTGTTAATGACTTAGGTAGAGTGATTTGGGGGGAGAGAGGGGGGGGGGGTTGGCGTGTGTAGTGTATTATACGAGATCGTGCTTGGGTTAGTATTCACCTTGTTGTGCTTGCGAGGGTTGAGCTTTGCTCTTTCGGCCGAGCTCTCAACTGTCAATCAATCAATCAATCAACTATTACTAACTTGTAACTGACACAAATTTTTCCACACACACGGGACCAAAGAGCCAGAGCTCAACCCCCGCAAGTTCAACTAGGTGAGTACACACACACACACACACACACACACACACACACACACACACACACACACACACACACACACACACACACACACACACACACACACAGAGGAAGCAGCCCATAACAGCTGTTTAAATCCCTGGTACCTATTTACTGCTAGGTAACAGGAACAACAGGGTGAAAGAAACTGCCTAGTTTAGTTTCTGCCATCACTGGAGGATCGAACACGGACGCTAGGATTACGAGTTGAGAGCGCTGTCTACTCAGCTGTCAGGCCCCGTAGTGCGTGTACTCGTCAAAAACATAATTTGGGAGAGGTTAGGGGAAAGGAATGATGCTTCCTTGGTTGGGGAGTTGGTGTGGGGTTAGTCACTTGGTGGCCTTGGACCTGTGGGGGAGGGGGCCGAGGGGGTTGCCAGTTATGAATTTAATGACTGAATTTGTTAAGATAGGGTATTTATGTAAAAGACGCTGTGAAGAGATAGTAACAAAAGTGTTCCTGACTGCTGTAAGGTAGTGAGTAACTGTCTTGTATGTTAGAAAAATTAATGCTTACTAAAAAATTACTTTTTCTTTGAAAACATTTTTTTGTAAAATAAATACAAGTTATTTTGTAAACAAAATATGATTATTTTCCTTTAATAAACACACATGAGCACAAATGGTCCTCGGGAGTCAGAGAGATTGAGAATGAACAGCAAAATAGTAACAAAAAATGAGACGATGATGGGATACTATTTAATTCAAACATAAACCTGTTAAGTATGTAAATTACAGTACCACTAAACACGCGTACACGTACATATGTCAATCAATTTACATAAATAAACATTCACTAATATGTTCCTTTAACAATGGACAGATAGATAATTACCATACACGTGTCAGTCCAATTGCAGGTACAAATAGACACACATAGCTGCACTTGTCTGTCGCTCCTGACAATAGTAAACATGTAACAAAAAATGTGACAATGATGGGACACTATGTCATTCAAACGTACACACGCTAACATTATAAATTACAGTAACACTAAACACGCGTACATGTATATATGTCATTCAATTTACATAAAAAAACATTCACTAATATGTTCCTTTTACAATTAACACACAGATAATTACCGTACACATGTCAGTCCAATTGCAGGTACACATAAACACACATAGCTGCACTTGTCTGTCGCTCCTGACAATAGTATACATAGGTATACACACAAAACAGTCCTTTATCAACTAATGTGTGTGTGTGTGTGTGTGTATTTATTCCTTGTATTTATTATTTGTGTCTGCAAAATCGAGTTATTAGCTTTTGGACCCCGCCTTTCTAACAAATGTATTTTTCCTCTTTTATATCAACTACATTTATTTCTCACTAACACACATGCACACACACACACACACACAGTGGAAACAGGAGGCCAAACACAGGATACAGAATAGGAGATGAAGAACTTAATGAAACGGACTGAGAGAAAGATCTAGGAGTTGATATCACACCAAACCTGTCTCCTGAAGCCCACATAAAAAGAATAACGTCTGCGGCATATGCGAGACTGCCTAACATCAGAACAGCCTTCAGGAACCTGTGTAAGGAATCATTCAGAATCTTGTACACCACATATGTAAGACCAATCCTGGAGTATGCGGCCCCAGCATGGAGCCCGTATCTTGTCAAGCACAAGATGAAGCAGGAAAAAGTCCAAAGGTATGCCACTAGACTAGTCCCAGAACTAAGAGGCATGAGTTACGAGGAAAGGCTGCGGGAAATGCACCTTACGGCACTGGAAGACAGAAGAGTAAGGGGAGACATGATCACAACCTACACAACCCTCAGAGGAATCGACCGGGTAAACAAGGATAAACTATTCAACACTGGTGGGACGCAAACAAGGGGACACAGGTGGAAACTGAGTACCCACATGAGCCACAGAGACGTTAGAAGTAACTTTTTCAGTGTCAGAGTAGTTAACGGATGGAATGCATTAAGCAGTGATGTGGTGGAGGCTGACTCCATACACAGTTTCAAATGTAGATATGATTGAGCCCAGTAGGCTCAGGAATCTGTACACCAGTTGATTGACAGTTGAGAGGTGGGACCAAAGAACCATAGCTCAACCCCCGCATGCACAAATAGGTGAGTACACACACACACACACGCGAACTAGTAGCCAACTGTCTAAATGGAGAGAGTTTATTGGTTGTAATTCTTAAGGTCCTCGTTCGAATCCCGGTTGACGCAAGAGGAAATCGGCAGATATTCTTTAACCTGATTCACCTGTTCACCTAGCACAAATGTATCCATCAATGTAGCCCTTTATTTATCTATTTATAATTGTCAATCCATCAATCTATCTTCCCATAAACCAACAATTTTTCATTATATACATCTATCTTACTATGTATCCGTCCATCTACTCGACTGTTTATCCATCCATCTACTCATCTGTCTTTTCATCCATCAACTCATCTATGGATCCGTCTATCCGTCAATGTATATATTTATCAATCAACGTATCCATCCATATATCTATCTATTACTATTTATATCTATCTCTCTATCTATTTGTATCCGTCGATCCTACTAACTCCTTTTCCATTAATCTATCCATTTATCATTCTACTCATCTATCAATCTATTTATTCATCTACTTCTCTTTCCATCTATCCATCTACTCATCTATCTAACCATTAATCTATCTACATCCTCCCCACTCCGTCTCCTATCGTTTTCCCAAACTCCCTCCTCCCGTACCGGCTCCTTCTTTTTTCCACCCTCCCGTAACCCTGCTCATCCTCCCTCTTTCTGCCCTTCCCATACCCGCCCCTATTCCATCCCGCCCTTCCCATCGTCTTAACTCTCGGGGCAGTTCTTTACCTTCGTTCTCACTAATTCCGCAGTTTCTCACTCTCGCCCTCCTTACTGTCTTCCTTCCCTCCCTCCCTCCCGCTGCTAGTCCTTCCCTTCTTACCCTTCCCATAGTCCTCCCTCCCAGCACCAGTCCTTCCCATCGTCCTCTTACCTCCCCCAGTACCTCCTTCACTCCCTCTTCATCCCTCTTTCACCTCACCTACACCTCTTCCCCTGTTCTCCCTCTTTATACCACCTCTAAATCTCCCGCCCCCCCCACCGGCTCTGTACCTCTTCCCTCTTACAAAAATTAGGATCAATAGGACCAAAATTAAACTACTTTATGTGTTTAATTTAAGGAAATCATTTTTTCTGATTACGAAAAAGTCTTCAACCATCTCCAGTAATAATTCACAATTAACCTTAATTGAATCAACAGGGAGAGAGGGGGGGAGGGGTGAGAATAAATAATAATTATTCCAAAATACTTTAACTAATGTCTACACCTACCATCCTATGTCCGTTCCCTACCTCAGACCATTTCCCCTCTAATTTGGTAAAAATAAGCCTTAATAATATAATAATAAATATATTCAAAAAAATCTGTGGATAGCTACAGCCTCCAGCATATATATATATATATATATATATATATATATATATATATATATATATATATATATATATATATATATATATATATAAGCCCTTAAGCAATCCAGTTGGGATCGCCCCATTGCCGACAAAGTAGCTCCAACATTACTGTAAGCTGCGACAACACCACATGATACTGCCCGACTTAGAGCTGTAGCAGCTCCCCATGCAGGGGACTTGCTATTAGCAACCCCCAATATCAGCTACTAGCACTCGTCTCACCACAGGCCCTCTGAATGGCTGTGGCTCTCCGCCTCACTGCCCGAATCCACACCGAATACAGGGGTTTTGGTGGCGAGGCAGTGGCAGACAGGTACGGACGACATGGCCTTCTCTGCCAAAGGACAGGAGGATGGCATGCAAGACACAGCGATGTTAACGACATTATAAAGAGAAGCCTTATCACGGAAGGTTGTCCAGCAGAGAGAGAGTCCCGTTCCCTATTGCCCCGCAACTGTGATGAGCCTGTTGGTCGCCCAGATGGGATCACGGTGAACCCCTGGAGGAATGGTAGACAGTTGGTGTGGGACTACACTTGCGTTTCAACTTTAGGCAACACCTATGTTAACTTCAGTGCTGCTCAGGCAGGAGGTGCTGCCAATCACTGGGAAGCAGCCAAGTCACATAAAAACGGAGACCTTGATCACTACTACAATTTTGTCCCCATTGCCTCAGAGACACTTGGTGCCTGGGGTAAAAGTGCTGCAAGTTTTTTGACGGAGCTGGGGTCCAAGCTAATTGAAACAACTAGAGACCCTACAGCCGTCAGTTTTCTCTTTCAGCGCCTTAGTGTGGAGATCCAGAGAGGAATTGCTCACAGCATCCATGCTTCCTGCCCGCAATCCGAGGAGCTGGATGAGCTTGGGGGTTGTAATATAAATATTATGATTAAATTGTATTTATTTTTTCGTTTCGTTGCCTTATTTATCATTAATTTTTAAATTTTCGGTATAAAAATTTATTTTTGTGTCTATGGATGTCTGTCTGTGTGTTTGTTTGAGTGTCCCTGTGAGTGTTTGGGGGAGTGTTTGTCCAGTTATACCTGTGGGTCCACGAGGCCATCTGTGTCCCCTCAGATGGTCTCCCTTATCACAGTTTTTGTCTATAGATGTGTGTCTGTGTGAGTGTTCGGGTGAGTGTGTGTCCGGTTATACCTGTGAGTCCACGAGGCCATCTGTGTCCCCTCAGATGGTCTTCTTTATCACAGTTTGTGTCTATGGATGCAGGCGATGAGTCACAATAACGCGGCTAAAGTATGTTGACCAGACCACACACTAGAAGGTGAAGGAACGACGACGTTTCGGTAAGTCCTTGACCATTCTCAAGTCGACTGAGAATGTGTCTATGAATGTGTGTCTGGGTGAGTGTCCCTGTGAGTGTCCGGGTGAGTGTGTGTGTTCGGGTATACCTGTGGGTCCACGAGGCAATCTGTGTTCCCTCAGATGGTCTTCCTTATCACAGTTTGTGTCTATGGATGTGTGTCTGAGTGAGTGTCCCTGTGAGTGTCCTGGTGAGTGTGTGTGTGTGTGTGTGTGTGTGTGTGTGAGTGTCCGGGTTTATGTGTAGTTTGGTTTCTGGAACCATTTGTGTCCCTCCCTTCAACTCTTTTCCCTTATTCCCACCGTGGGTTCAAATCCCAGGTGATTAGACCTGCCCTAGGTCAATGGATCCAAGGTATCCATCCGTGGTCCCAACGGATTTCACCTCTTCCCTACTTTACTAGGAGTCAGGCTAATTCCAGCTATCCAGAGAACCTTTCGATACAGAGGCAGCTACAGGAGGGGACCACATAAATTAGTGCCCTGTAGTTACGTAACCGTTCCGACAGGCTCGATCGCAATCTATCCAGATGAGAACACGTTCTCATCCGACTAGACCACGCTGGAGTCGCTGTTTGTCTCAAATTTGGACCCTTTATTTATAGTTAGTATTTTTGGTGTATTAATTGATGTGTATTAATTTGTTAATGACTTAGGTAGAGTGATTTGGGGGGAGAGAGGGGGGGGGGTTGGCGTGTGTAGTGTATTATACGAGATCGTGCTTGGGTTAGTATTCACCTTGTTGTGCTTGCGAGGGTTGAGCTTTGCTCTTTCGGCCGAGCTCTCAACTGTCAATCAATCAATCAATCAACTATTACTAACTTGTAACTGACACAAATTTTTCCACACACACGGGACCAAAGAGCCAGAGCTCAACCCCCGCAAGTTCAACTAGGTGAGTACACACACACACACACACACACACACACACACACACACACACACACACACACACACACACACACACACACACACACACAGAGGAAGCAGCCCATAACAGCTGTTTAAATCCCTGGTACCTATTTACTGCTAGGTAACAGGAACAACAGGGTGAAAGAAACTGCCTAGTTTAGTTTCTGCCATCACTGGAGGATCGAACACGGACGCTAGGATTACGAGTTGAGAGCGCTGTCTACTCAGCTGTCAGGCCCCGTAGTGCGTGTACTCGTCAAAAACATAATTTGGGAGAGGTTAGGGGAAAGGAATGATGCTTCCTTGGTTGGGGAGTTGGTGTGGGGTTAGTCACTTGGTGGCCTTGGACCTGTGGGGGAGGGGGCCGAGGGGGTTGCCAGTTATGAATTTAATGACTGAATTTGTTAAGATAGGGTATTTATGTAAAAGACGCTGTGAAGAGATAGTAACAAAAGTGTTCCTGACTGCTGTAAGGTAGTGAGTAACTGTCTTGTATGTTAGAAAAATTAATGCTTACTAAAAAATTACTTTTTCTTTGAAAACATTTTTTTGTAAAATAAATACAAGTTATTTTGTAAACAAAATATGATTATTTTCCTTTAATAAACACACATGAGCACAAATGGTCCTCGGGAGTCAGAGAGATTGAGAATGAACAGCAAAATAGTAACAAAAAATGAGACGATGATGGGATACTATTTAATTCAAACATAAACCTGTTAAGTATGTAAATTACAGTACCACTAAACACGCGTACACGTACATATGTCAATCAATTTACATAAATAAACATTCACTAATATGTTCCTTTAACAATGGACAGATAGATAATTACCATACACGTGTCAGTCCAATTGCAGGTACAAATAGACACACATAGCTGCACTTGTCTGTCGCTCCTGACAATAGTAAACATGTAACAAAAAATGTGACAATGATGGGACACTATGTCATTCAAACGTACACACGCTAACATTATAAATTACAGTAACACTAAACACGCGTACATGTATATATGTCATTCAATTTACATAAAAAAACATTCACTAATATGTTCCTTTTACAATTAACACACAGATAATTACCGTACACATGTCAGTCCAATTGCAGGTACACATAAACACACATAGCTGCACTTGTCTGTCGCTCCTGACAATAGTATACATAGGTATACACACAAAACAGTCCTTTATCAACTAATGTGTGTGTGTGTGTGTGTGTATTTATTCCTTGTATTTATTATTTGTGTCTGCAAAATCGAGTTATTAGCTTTTGGACCCCGCCTTTCTAACAAATGTATTTTTCCTCTTTTATATCAACTACATTTATTTCTCACTAACACACACGCATACACACACACACACACAGTGGAAACAGGAGGCCAGACACAGGATACAGAATAGGAGATGAAGAACTTAATGAAACGGACTGAGAGAAAGATCTAGGAGTTGATATCACACCAAACCTGTCTCATGAAGCATACATAAAAAGAATAACGTCTGCGGCATATGCGAGACTGCCTAACATCAGAACAGCCTTCAGGAATCTGTGTAAGGAATCATTCAGAATCTTGTACACCACATATGTAAGACCAATCCTGGAGTATGCGGCCCCAGCATGGAGTCCGTATCTTGTCAAGCAGAAGATGAAGCAGGAAAAAGTCCAAAGGTATGCCACTAGACTAGTCTCAGAACTAAGAGGCATGAGTTACGAGGAAAGGCTGCGGGAAATGCACCTTACGGCACTGGAAGACAGAAGAGTAAGGGGAGACATGATCACAACCTACACAACCCTCAGAGGAATCGACCGGGTAAACAAGGATAAACTATTCAACACTGGTGGGACGCAAACAAGGGGACACAGGTGGAAACTGAGTACCCACATGAGCCACAGAGACGTTAGAAGTAACTTTTTCAGTGTCAGAGTAGTTAACGGATGGAATGCATCAAGCAGTGATGTGGTGGAGGCTGACTCCATACACAGTTTCAAATGTAGATATGATTGAGCCCAGTAGGCTCAGGAATCTGTACACCAGTTGATTGACAGTTGAGAGGTGGGACCAAAGAACCATAGCTCAACCCCCGCATGCACAAATAGGTGAGTACACACACACACACACGCGAACTAGTAGCCAACTGTCTAAATGGAGAGAGTTTATTGGTTGTAATTCTTAAGGTCCTCGTTCGAATCCCGGTTGACGCAAGAGGAAATCGGCAGATATTCTTTAACCTGATTCACCTGTTCACCTAGCACAAATGTATCCATCAATGTAGCCCTTTATTTATCTATTTATAATTGTCAATCCATCAATCTATCTTCCCATAAACCAACAATTTTTCATTATATACATCTATCTTACTATGTATCCGTCCATCTACTCGACTGTTTATCCATCCATCTACTCATCTGTCTTTTCATCCATCAACTCATCTATGGATCCGTCTATCCGTCAATGTATATATTTATCAATCAACGTATCCATCCATATATCTATCTATTACTATTTATATCTATCTCTCTATCTATTTGTATCCGACGATCCTACTAACTCATTTTCCATTAATCTATCCATTTATCATTCTACTTATCTATCAATCTATTTATTCATCTACTTCTCTTTCCATCTATCCATCTACTCATCTATCTAACCATTAATCTATCTACATACTCCCCACTCCGTCTCCTATCGTTTTCCCAAACTCCCTCCTCCCGTACCGGCTCCTTCTTTTTTCCACCCTCCCGTAACCAAGCTCATCCTCCCTCCTTCTGCCCTTCCCATACCCGCCCCTATTCCATCCCGCCCTTCCCATCGTCTTAACTCTCGGGGCAGTTCTTTACCTTCGTTCTCACTCCTTCCGCCGTTTCTCACTCTCGCCCTCCTTACTGTCTTCCTTCCCTCCCTCCATCCCGCTGCTAGTCCTTCCCTTCTTACCCTTCCCGTAGTCCTCCCTCCCAGCACCAGTCCTTCCCATCGTCCTCTTACCTCCCCCAGTACCTCCTTCACTCCCTCTTCATCCCTCTTTCACCTCACCTACACCTCTTCCCCTGTTCTCCCTCTTTATACCACCTCTAAATCTCCCGCCCCCCCCCACCGGCTTTGTACCTCTTCCCTCCTACAAAAATTAGGATCAATAGGACCAAAATTAAACTACTTTATGTGTTTAATTTAAGGAAATCATTTTTTCTGATTACGAAAAAGTCTTCAACCATCTCCAGTAATAATTCACAATTAACCTTAATTGAATCAACAGGGAGAGAGGGGGGGAGGGGTGAGAATAAATAATAATTATTCCAAAATACTTTAACTAATGTCTACACCTACCATCCTATGTCCGTTCCCTACCTCAGACCATTTCCCCTCTAATTTGGTAAAAATAAGCCTTAATAATATAATAATAAATATATTCAAAAAAATCTGTGGATAGCTACAGCCTCCAGCATATATATATATATATATATATATATATATATATATATATATATATATATATATATATATATATATATATATATATATATATATATATATATATATATATATATATAAGCCCATAAGCAATCCAGTTGGGATCGCCCCATTGTCGACAAAGTAGCTCCAACATTACTGTAAGCTGCGACAACACCACATGATACTGCCCGACTTAGAGCTGTAGCAGCTCCCCATGCAGGGGACTTTCTATTAGCAACCCCCAATATCAGCTACTAGCACTCGTCTCACCACAGGCCCTCTGAATGGCTGTGGCTCTCCGCCTCACTGCCCGAATCCACACCGAATACAGGGGTTTTGGTGGCGAGGCAGTGGCAGACAGGTACGGACGACATGGCCTTCTCTGCCAAAGGACAGGAGGATGGCATGCAAGACACAGCGATGTTAACGACATTATAAAGAGAAGCCTTATCACGGAAGGTTGTCCAGCAGAGAGAGAGTCCCGTTCCCTATTGCCCCGCAACTCTGATGAGCCTGTTGGTCGCCCAGATGGGATCACGGTGAACCCCTGGAGGAATGGTAGACAGTTGGTGTGGGACTACACTTGCGTTTCAACTTTAGGCAACACCTATGTTAACTTCAGTGCTGCTCAGGCAGGAGGTGCTGCCAATCACTGGGAAGCAGCCAAGTCACATAAAAACGGAGACCTTGATCACTACTACAATTTTGTCCCCATTGCCTCAGAGACACTTGGTGCCTGGGGTAAAAGTGCTGCAAGTTTTTTGACGGAGCTGGGGTCCAAGCTAATTGAAACAACTAGAGACCCTACAGCCGTCAGTTTTCTCTTTCAGCGCCTTAGTGTGGAGATCCAGAGAGGAATTGCTCACAGCATCCATGCTTCCTGCCCGCAATCCGAGGAGCTGGATGAGCTTGGGGGTTGTAATATAAATATTATGATTAAATTGTATTTATTTTTTCGTTTCGTTGCCTTATTTATCATTAATTTTTAAATTTTCGGTATAAAAATTTATTTTTGTGTCTATGGATGTCTGTCTGTGTGTTTGTTTGAGTGTCCCTGTGAGTGTTTGGGGGAGTGTTTGTCCAGTTATACCTGTGGGTCCACGAGGCCATCTGTGTCCCCTCAGATGGTCTCCCTTATCACAGTTTTTGTCTATAGATGTGTGTCTGTGTGAGTGTTCGGGTGAGTGTGTGTCCGGTTATACCTGTGAGTCCACGAGGCCATCTGTGTCCCCTCAGATGGTCTTCTTTATCATAGTTTGTGTCTATGGATGCAGGCGATGAGTCACAATAACGCGGCTAAAGTATGTTGACCAGACCACACACTAGAAGGTGAAGGAACGACGACGTTTCGGTAAGTCCTTGACCATTCTCAAGTCGACTGAGAATGTGTCTATGAATGTGTGTCTGGGTGAGTGTCCCTGTGAGTGTCCGGGTGAGTGTGTGTGTTCGGGTATACCTGTGGGTCCACGAGGCAATCTGTGTTCCCTCAGATGGTCTTCCTTATCACAGTTTGTGTCTATGGATGTGTGTCTGAGTGAGTGTCCCTGTGAGTGTCCTGGTGAGTGTGTGTGTGTGTGTGTGTGTGTGTGTGTGAGTGTCCGGGTTTATGTGTAGTTTGGTTTCTGGAACCATTTGTGTCCCTCCCTTCAACTCTTTTCCCTTATTCCCACCGTGGGTTCAAATCCCAGGTGATTAGACCTGCCCTAGGTCAATGGATCCAAGGTATCCATCCGTGGTCCCAACGGATTTCACCTCTTCCCTACTTTACTAGGAGTCAGGCTAATTCCAGCTATCCAGAGAACCTTTCGATACAGAGGCAGCTACAGGAGGGGACCACATAAATTAGTGCCCTGTAGTTACGTAACCGTTCCGACAGGCTCGATCGCAATCTATCCAGATGAGAACACGTTCTCATCCGACTAGACCACGCTGGAGTCGCTGTTTGTCTCAAATTTGGACCCTTTATTTATAGTTAGTATTTTTGGTGTATTAATTGATGTGTATTAATTTGTTAATGACTTAGGTAGAGTGATTTGGGGGGAGAGAGGGGGGGGGGGTTGGCGTGTGTAGTGTATTATACGAGATCGTGCTTGGGTTAGTATTCACCTTGTTGTGCTTGCGAGGGTTGAGCTTTGCTCTTTCGGCCGAGCTCTCAACTGTCAATCAATCAATCAATCAACTATTACTAACTTGTAACTGACACAAATTTTTCCACACACACGGGACCAAAGAGCCAGAGCTCAACCCCCGCAAGTACAACTAGGTGAGTACACACACACACACACACACACACACACACACACACACACACACACACACACACACACACACACACACAGAGGAAGCAGCCCATAACAGCTGTTTAAATCCCTGGTACCTATTTACTGCTAGGTAACAGGAACAACAGGGTGAAAGAAACTGCCTAGTTTAGTTTCTGCCATCACTGGAGGATCGAACACGGACGCTAGGATTACGAGTTGAGAGCGCTGTCTACTCAGCTGTCAGGCCCCGTAGTGCGTGTACTCGTCAAAAACATAATTTGGGAGAGGTTAGGGGAAAGGAATGATGCTTCCTTGGTTGGGGAGTTGGTGTGGGGTTAGTCACTTGGTGGCCTTGGACCTGTGGGGGAGGGGGCCGAGGGGGTTGCCAGTTATGAATTTAATGACTGAATTTGTTAAGATAGGGTATTTATGTAAAAGACGCTGTGAAGAGATAGTAACAAAAGTGTTCCTGACTGCTGTAAGGTAGTGAGTAACTGTCTTGTATGTTAGAAAAATTAATGCTTACTAAAAAATTACTTTTTCTTTGAAAACATTTTTTTGTAAAATAAATACAAGTTATTTTGTAAACAAAATATGATTATTTTCCTTTAATAAACACACATGAGCACAAATGGTCCTCGGGAGTCAGAGAGATTGAGAATGAACAGCAAAATAGTAACAAAAAATGAGACGATGATGGGATACTATTTAATTCAAACATAAACCTGTTAAGTATGTAAATTACAGTACCACTAAACACGCGTACACGTACATATGTCAATCAATTTACATAAATAAACATTCACTAATATGTTCCTTTAACAATGGACAGATAGATAATTACCATACACGTGTCAGTCCAATTGCAGGTACAAATAGACACACATAGCTGCACTTGTCTGTCGCTCCTAACAATAGTAAACATGTAACAAAAAATGTGACAATGATGGGACACTATGTCATTCAAACGTACACACGCTAACATTATAAATTACAGTAACACTAAACACGCGTACATGTATATATGTCATTCAATTTACATAAAAAAACATTCACTAATATGTTCCTTTTACAATTAACACACAGATAATTACCGTACACATGTCAGTCCAATTGCAGGTACACATAAACACACATAGCTGCACTTGTCCTGTCGCTCCTGACAATAGTATACATAGGTATACACACCAAAACAGTCCTTTATCAACTAATGTGTGTGTGTGTGTGTGTGTATTTATTCCTTGTATTTATTATTTGTGTCTGCAAAATCGAGTTATTAGCTTTTGGACCCCGCCTTTCTAACAAATGTATTTTTCCTCTTTTATATCAACTACATTTATTTCTCACTAACACACACGCATACACACACACACCACAGTGGAAACAGGAGGCCAGACACAGGATACAGAAATAGGAGATGAAGAACTTAATGAAACGGACTGAGAGAAAGATCTAGGAGTTGATATCACACCAAACCTGTCTCATGAAGCATACATAAAAAGAATAACGTCTGCGGCATATGCGAGACTGCCTAACATCAGAACAGCCTTCAGGAATCTGTGTAAGGAATCATTCAGAATCTTGTACACCACATATGTAAGACCAATCCTGGAGTATGCGGCCCCAGCATGGAGTCCGTATCTTGTCAAGCAGAAGATGAAGCAGGAAAAAGTCCAAAGGTATGCCACTAGGACTAGTCTCAGAACTAAGAGGCATGAGTTACGAGGAAAGGCTGCGGGAAATGCACCTTACGGCACTGGAAGACAGAAGAGTAAGGGGAGACATGATCACAACCTACACAACCCTCAGAGGAATCGACCGGGTAAACAAGGATAACTATTTCAACACTGGTGGGACGCAAACAAGGGGACACAGGTGGAAACTGAGTACCCACATGAGCCACAGAGACGTTAGAAGTTTTAACTTTTTCAGTGTCAGAGTAGTTAACGGATGGAATGCATTAAGCAGTGATGTGGTGGAGGCTGACTCCATACACAGTTTCAAATGTAGATATGATTGAGCCAGTAGGCTCAGGAATCTGTACACCAGTTGATTGACA
>NW_027190165.1:0-50928 GCF_040958095.1 Procambarus clarkii
CAGAAGCCTTTCAGCAACTGGCATAACAGGTACGCCTTAACCCACTCCACCACCTGCTCAGACCCCTAAAAGAGATGGTAATTTCGGAGTATTTATATACTCCAAAGACCACCACCTCCCAAGAGCACTAGAGCAAGTGAGGGGTCATTTTTACGTTTTTCATCAAGTCCCTGTTAATATGGGAGAACACTGTGTCTATGCTAAGGCACAACTCTCCTAAACACGAGAGTGAAGTATACAACTTTAGAACACTTTCCCACCAGGAGACTCGAACCCTAGCCAGCACAGAAGCCTTTCAGCAACTGGCATAACAGGTACGCCTTAACCCACTCCACCACCTGCTCAGACCCCTAAAAGAGATGGTAATTTCGGAGTATTTATATACTCCAAAGACCACCACCTCCCAAGAGCACTAGAGCAAGTGAGGGGTCATTTTTACGTTTTTTCATCAAGTCCCTGTTAATATGGGAGAACACTGTGTCTATGCTTAAGGCACAACTCTCCTAAACACGAGAGTGAAGTATACAACTTTAGAACTTTCCCACCAGGAGACTCGAACCCTAGCCAGCACAGAAGCCTTCCAGCAACTGGCATAACAGGTATGCCTTAACCCACTCCACCACCTGCTCAGACCCCTAAAAGAGATGGTAATTTCGGAGTATTTATATACTCCAAAGACCACCACCTCCCAAGAGCACTAGAGCAAGTGAGGGGTCATTTTTACGTTTTTTCATCAAGTCCCTGTTAATATGGGAGAACACTGTGTCTATGCTTAAGGCACAACTCTCCTAAACACGAGAGTGAAGTATACAACTTTAGAACACTTTCCCACCAGGAGACTCGAACCCTAGCCAGCACAGAAGCCTTCCAGCAACTGGCATAACAGGTATGCCTTAACCCACTCCACCACCTGCTCAGACCCCTAAAAGAGATGGTAATTTCGGAGTATTTATATACTCCAAAGACCACCACCTCCCAAGAGCACTAGAGCAAGTGAGGGGTCATTTTTACGTTTTTTCATCAAGTCCCTGTTAATATGGGAGAACACTGTGTCTATGCTTAAGGCACAACTCTCCTAAACACGAGAGTGAAGTATACAACTTTAGAACACTTTCCCACCAGGAGACTCGAACCCTAGCCAGCACAGAAGCCTTCAGCAACTGGCATAACAGGTATGCCTTAACCCACTCCACCACCTGCTCAGACCCCTAAAAGAGATGGTAATTTCGGAGTATTTATATACTCCAAAGACCACCACCTCCCAAGAGCACTAGAGCAAGTGAGGGGTCATTTTTACGTTTTTTCATCAAGTCCCTGTTAATATGGGAGAACACTGTGTCTATGCTTAAGGCACAACTCTCCAAAACACGAGAGTGAAGTATACAACTTTAGAACACTTTCCCACCAGGAGACTCGAACCCTAGCCAGCACAGAAGCCTTTCCAGCAACTGGCATAACAGGTATCGCCTTAACCCACTCCACCACCTGCTCAGACCCCTAAAAGAGATGGTAATTTCGGAGTATTTATATACTCCAAAGACCACCACCTCCCAAGAGCACTAGAGCAAGTGAGGGGTCATTTTTACGTTTTTTCATCAAGTCCCTGTTAATATGGGAGAACACTGTGTCCTATGCTTAAGGCACAACTCTCCTAAACACGAGAGTGAAGTATACAACTTTAGAAGTCTTTCCCACCAGGAGACTCGAACCCTAGCCAGCACAGAAGCCTTCCAGCAACTGGCATAACAGGTATGCCTTAACCCACTCCACCACCTGCTCAGACCCCTAAAAGAGATGGTAATTTCGGGTATTTATATACTCCAAAGACCACCACCTCCCAAGAGCACTAGAGCAAGTGAGGGGTCATTTTTACGTTTTTTCATCAAGTCCCTGTTAATATGGGAGAACACTGTGTCTATGCTTAAGGCACAACTCTCCTAAACACGAGAGTGAAGTATACAACTTTAGAACACTTTCCCACCAGGAGACTCGAACCCTAGCCAGCACAGAAGCCTTCCAGCAACTGGCATAACAGGTACGCCTTAACCCACTCCACCACCTGCTCAGACCCCTAAAAGAGATGGTAATTTCGGAGTATTTATATACTCCAAAGACCACCACCTCCCAAGAGCACTAGAGCAAGTGAGGGGTCATTTTACGTTTTTTCATCAAGTCCCTGTTAATATGGGAGAACACTGTGTCTATGCTTAAGGCACAACTCTCCTAAACACGAGAGTGAAGTATACAACTTTAGAACACTTTCCCACCAGGAGACTCGAACCCTAGCCAGCACAGAAGCCTTCCAGCAACTGGCATAACAGGTACGCCTTAACCCACTCCACCACCTGCTCAGACCCTAAAAGAGATGGTAATTTCGGAGTATTTATATACTCCAAAGACCACCACCTCCCAAGAGCACTAGAGCAAGTGAGGGGTCATTTTACGTTTTTTCATCAAGTCCCTGTTAATATGGGAGAACACTGTGTCTATGCTTAAGGCACAACTCTCCTAAACACGAGAGTGAAGTATACAACTTTAGAACATCTTTCCCACCAGGAGACTCGAACCCTAGCCAGCACAGAAGCCTTCCAGCAACTGGCATAACAGGTATGCCTTAACCCACTCCACCACCTGCTCAGACCCCTAAAAGAGATGGTAATTTCGGAGTATTTATATACTCCAAAGACCACCACCTCCCAAGAGCACTAGAGCAAGTGAGGGGTCATTTTTACGTTTTTTCATCAAGTCCCTGTTAATATGGGAGAACACTGTGTCTATGCTTAAGGCACAACTCTCCTAAACACGAGAGTGAAGTATACAACTTTAGAACACTTTCCCACCAGGAGACTCGAACCCTAGCCAGCACAGAAAGCCTTCCAGCAACTGGCATAACAGGTACGCCTTAACCCACTCCACCACCTGCTCAGACCCCTAAAAGAGATGGTAATTTCGGAGTATTTATATACTCCAAAGACCACCACCTCCCAAGAGCACTAGAGCAAGTGAGGGGTCATTTTACGTTTTTTTCATCAAGTCCCTGTTAATATGGGAGAACACTGTGTCTATGCTTAAGGCACAACTCTCCTAAACACGAGAGTGAAGTATACAACTTTAGAACACTTTCCCACCAGGAGACTCGAACCCTAGCCAGCACAGAAGCCTTTCAGCAACTGGCATAACAGGTACGCCTTAACCCACTCCACCACCTGCTCAGACCCTTAAAGAGATGGTAATTTCGGAGTATTTATATACTCCAAAGACCACCACCTCCCAAGAGCACTAGAGCAAGTGAGGGGTCATTTTTACGTTTTTTCATCAAGTCCCTGTTAATATGGGAGAACACTGTGTCTATGCTTAAGGCACAACTCTCCTAAACACGAGAGTGAAGTATACAACTTTAGAACACTTTCCCACCAGGAGACTCGAACCCTAGCCAGCACAGAAGCCTTTCAGCAACTGGCATAACAGGTACGCCTTAACCCACTCCACCACCTGCTCAGACCCCTAAAAGAGATGGTAATTTCGGAGTATTTATATACTCCAAAGACCACCACCTCCCAAGAGCACTAGAGCAAGTGAGGGGTCATTTTTACGTTTTTTCATCAAGTCCCTGTTAATATGGGAGAACACTGTGTCTATGCTTAAGGCACAACTCTCCTAAACACGAGAGTGAAGTATACAACTTTAGAACACTTTCCCACCAGGAGACTCGAACCCTAGCCAGCACAGAAGCCTTCCAGCAACTGGCATAACAGGTACGCCTTAACCCACTCCACCACCTGCTCAGACCCCTAAAAGAGATGGTAATTTCGGAGTATTTATACACTCCAAAGACCACCACCTCCCAAGAGCACTAGAGCAAGTGAGGGGTCATTTTTACGTTTTTTCATCAAGTCCCTGTTAATATGGGAGAACACTGTGTCTATGCTTAAGGCACAACTCTCCTAAACACGAGAGTGAAGTATACAACTTTAGAACACTTTCCCACCAGGAGACTCGAACCCTAGCCAGCACAGAAGCCTTCCAGCAACTGGCATAACAGGTACGCCTTAACCCACTCCACCACCTGCTCAGACCCCTAAAAGAGATGGTAATTTCGGAGTATTTATATACTCCAAGACACCACCTCCCAAGAGCACTAGAGCAAGTGAGGGGTCATTTTTACGTTTTTTCATCAAGTCCCTGTTAATATGGGAGAACACTGTGTCTATGCTTAAGGCACAACTCTCCTAAACACGAGAGTGAAGTATACAACTTTAGAAGTCTTTCCCACCAGGAGACTCGAACCTTAGCCAGCACAGAAGCCTTCCAGCAACTGGCATAACAGGTATGCTTTAACCCACTCCACCACCTGCTCAGACCCCTAAAAGAGATGGTAATTTCGGAGTATTTATATACTCCAAAGACCACCACCTCCCAAGAGCACTGGAGCAAGTGAGGGGTCATTTTTACGTTTTTTCATCAAGTCCCTGTTAATATGGGAGAACACTGTGTCTATGCTTAAGGCACAACTCTCCTAAACACGAGAGTGAAGTATACAACTTTAGAATTCTTTCCCACCAGGAGACTCGAACCCTAGCCAGCACAGAAGCCTTCCAGCAACTGGCATAACAGGTATGCCTTAACCCACTCCACCACCTGCTCAGACCCCTAAAAGAGATGGTAATTTCGGAGTATTTATACACTCCAAAGACCACCACCTCCCAAGAGCACTAGAGCAAGTGAGGGGTCATTTTTACGTTTTTTCATCAAGTCCCTGTTAATATGGGAGAACACTGTGTCTATGCTTAAGGCACAACTCGCCTAAACACGAGAGTGAAGTATACAACTTTAGAAAACTTTCCCACCAGGAGACTCGAACCCTAGCCAGCACAGAAGCCTTCCAGCAACTGGCATAACAGGTACGCCTTAACCCACTCCACCACCTGCTCAGACCCCTAAAAGAGATGGTAATTTCGGAGTATTTATATACTCCAAAGACCACCACCTCCCAAGAGCACTAGAGCAAGTGAGGGGTCATTTTTACGTTTTTTCATCAAGTCCCTGTTAATATGGGAGAACACTGTGTCTATGCTTAAGGCACAACTCTCCTAAACACGAGAGTGAAGTATACAACTTTAGAAGTCTTTCCCACCAGGAGACTCGAACCCTTAGCCAGCACAGAAGCCTTCCAGCAACTGGCATAACAGGTATGCTTTAACCCACTCCACCACCTGCTCAGACCCCTAAAAGAGATGGTAATTTCGGAGTATTTATATACTCCAAAGACCACCACCTCCCAAGAGCACTGGAGCAAGTGAGGGGTCATTTTTACGTTTTTTCATCAAGTCCCTGTTAATATGGGAGAACACTGTGTCTATGCTTAAGGCACAACTCTCCTAAACACGAGAGTGAAGTACACAACTTTAGAACTTTTTCCCACCAGGAGACTCGAACCCTAGCCAGCACAGAAGCCTTCCAGCAACTGGCATAACAGGTACGCCTTAACCCACTCCACCACCTGCTCAGACCCCTAAAAGAGATGGTAATTTCAGAGTATTTATATACTCCAAAGACCACCACCTCCCAAGAGCACTAGAGCAAGTGAGGGGTCATTTTTACTTTTTTTCATCACGTCCCTGTTAATATGGGAGAACACTGTGTCTATGCTTAAGGCACAACTCTCCTAAACACGAGAGTGAAGTAAACAACTTTAGAGCACTTTCCCACCAGGAGACTCGAACCCTAGTCAGCACAGAAGCCTTCCAGCAACTTGCATAACAGGTACGCCTTAACCCACTCCACCACCTGCTCAGACCCCTAAAAGAGATGGTAATTTCGGAGTATTTATATACTCCAAAGACCACCACCTCCCAAGAGCACTAGAGCAAGTGAGGGGTCATTTTTACGTTTTTTCATCAAGTCCCTGTTAATATGGGAGAACACTGTGTCTATGCGTAAGGCACAACTCTCCAAAACACGAGAGTGAAGTATACAACTTTAGAACACTTTCCCACCAGGAGACTCGAACCCTAGCCACACAGAAGCCTTTCAGCAACTGGCATAACAGGTACGCCTTAACCCACTCCACCACCTGCTCAGACCCCTAAAAGAGATGGTAATTTCGGAGTATTTATATACTCCAAAGACCACCACCTCCCAAGAGCACTAGAGCAAGTGAGGGGTCATTTTTACGTTTTTTCATCAAGTCCCTGTTAATATGGGAGAACACTGTGTCTATGCTTAAGGCACAACTCTCCTAAACACGAGAGTGAAGTATACAACTTTAGAATTCTTTCCCACCAGGAGACTCGAACCCTAGCCAGCACAGAAGCCTTCCAGCAACTGGCATAACAGGTATGCCTTAACCCACTCCACCACCTGCTCAGACCCCTAAAAGAGATGGTAATTTCGGAGTATTTATACACTCCAAAGACCACCACCTCCCAAGAGCACTAGAGCAAGTGAGGGGTCATTTTTACGTTTTTTCATCAAGTCCCTGTTAATATGGGAGAACACTGTGTCTATGCTTAAGGCACAACTCGCCTAAACACGAGAGTGAAGTATACAACTTTAGAAAACTTTCCCACCAGGAGACTCGAACCCTAGCCAGCACAGAAGCCTTCCAGCAACTGGCATAACAGGTACGCCTTAACCCACTCCACCACCTGCTCAGACCCCTAAAAGAGATGGTAATTTCGGAGTATTTATATACTCCAAAGACAACCACCTCCCAAGAGCACTAGAGCAAGTTAGGGGTCATTTTTACGTTTTTTCATCAAGTCCCTGTTAATATGGGAGAACACTGTGTCTATGCTTAAGGCACAACTCTCCTAAACACGAGAGTGAAGTATACAACTTTAGAAGTCTTTCCCACCAGGAGACTCGAACCTTAGCCAGCACAGAAGCCTTCCAGCAACTGGCATAACAGGTATGCTTTAACCCACTCCACCACCTGCTCAGACCCCTAAAAGAGATGGTAATTTCGGAGTATTTATATACTCCAAAGACCACCACCTCCCAAGAGCACTGGAGCAAGTGAGGGGTCATTTTTACGTTTTTTCATCAAGTCCCTGTTAATATGGGAGAACACTGTGTCTATGCTTAAGGCACAACTCTCCTAAACACGAGAGTGAAGTATACAACTTTAGAATTCTTTCCCACCAGGAGACTCGAACCCTAGCCAGCACAGAAGCCTTCCAGCAACTGGCATAACAGGTATGCCTTAACCCACTCCACCACCTGCTCAGACCCCTAAAAGAGATGGTAATTTCGGAGTATTTATACACTCCAAAGACCACCACCTCCCAAGAGCACTAGAGCAAGTGAGGGGTCATTTTTACGTTTTTTCATCAAGTCCCTGTTAATATGGGAGAACACTGTGTCTATGCTTAAGGCACAACTCGCCTAAACACGAGAGTGAAGTATACAACTTTAGAAAACTTTCCCACCAGGAGACTCGAACCCTAGCCAGCACAGAAGCCTTCCAGCAACTGGCATAACAGGTACGCCTTAACCCACTCCACCACCTGCTCAGACCCCTAAAAGAGATGGTAATTTCGGAGTATTTATATACTCCAAAGACCACCACCTCCCAAGAGCACTAGAGCAAGTGAGGGGTCATTTTTACGTTTTTTCATCAAGTCCCTGTTAATATGGGAGAACACTGTGTCTATGCTTAAGGCACAACTCTCCTAAACACGAGAGTGAAGTATACAACTTTAGAAGTCTTTCCCACCAGGAGACTCGAACCTTAGCCAGCACAGAAGCCTTCCAGCAACTGGCATAACAGGTATGCTTTAACCCACTCCACCACCTGCTCAGACCCCTAAAAGAGATGGTAATTTCGGAGTATTTATATACTCCAAAGACCACCACCTCCCAAG
This sequence comes from Procambarus clarkii, assembly GCF_040958095.1. Classification (NCBI taxonomy): domain Eukaryota; kingdom Metazoa; phylum Arthropoda; class Malacostraca; order Decapoda; family Cambaridae; genus Procambarus; species Procambarus clarkii. Next base: position 7,866 of record NW_027190165.1, read on the forward strand.
AGCACTGGAGCAAGTGAGGGGTCATTTTTACGTTTTTTCATCAAGTCCCTGTTAATATGGGAGAACACTGTGTCTATGCTTAAGGCACAACTCTCCTAAACACGAGAGTGAAGTACACAACTTTAGAACTTTTTCCCACCAGGAGACTCGAACCCTAGCCAGCACAGAAGCCTTCCAGCAACTGGCATAACAGGTACGCCTTAACCCACTCCACCACCTGCTCAGACCCCTAAAAGAGATGGTAATTTCAGAGTATTTATATACTCCAAAGACCACCACCTCCCAAGAGCACTAGAGCAAGTGAGGTGTCATTTTTACTTTTTTTCATCACGTCCCTGTTAATATGGGAGAACACTGTGTCTATGCTTAAGGCACAACTCTCCTAAACACGAGAGTGAAGTAAACAACTTTAGAGCACTTTCCCACCAGGAGACTCGAACCCTAGTCAGCACAGAAGCCTTCCAGCAACTTGCATAACAGGTACGCCTTAACCCACTCCACCACCTGCTCAGACCCCTAAAAGAGATGGTAATTTCGGAGTATTTATATACTCCAAAGACCACCACCTCCCAAGAGCACTAGAGCAAGTGAGGGGTCATTTTTACGTTTTTTCATCAAGTCCCTGTTAATATGGGAGAACACTGTGTCTATGCGTAAGGCACAACTCTCCAAAACACGAGAGTGAAGTATACAACTTTAGAACACTTTCCCACCAGGAGACTCGAACCCTAGCCACACAGAAGCCTTTCAGCAACTGGCATAACAGGTACGCCTTAACCCACTCCACCACCTGCTCAGACCCCTAAAAGAGATGGTAATTTCGGAGTATTTATATACTCCAAAGACCACCACCTCCCAAGAGCACTAGAGCAAGTGAGGGGTCATTTTTACGTTTTTTCATCAAGTCCCTGTTAATATGGGAGAACACTGTGTCTATGCTTAAGGCACAACTCTCCTAAACACGAGAGTGAAGTATACAACTTTAGAATTCTTTCCCACCAGGAGACTCGAACCCTAGCCAGCACAGAAGCCTTCCAGCAACTGGCATAACAGGTATGCCTTAACCCACTCCACCACCTGCTCAGACCCCTAAAAGAGATGGTAATTTCGGAGTATTTATACACTCCAAAGACCACCACCTCCCAAGAGCACTAGAGCAAGTGAGGGGTCATTTTTACGTTTTTTCATCAAGTCCCTGTTAATATGGGAGAACACTGTGTCTATGCTTAAGGCACAACTCGCCTAAACACGAGAGTGAAGTATACAACTTTAGAAAACTTTCCCACCAGGAGACTCGAACCCTAGCCAGCACAGAAGCCTTCCAGCAACTGGCATAACAGGTACGCCTTAACCCACTCCACCACCTGCTCAGACCCCTAAAAGAGATGGTAATTTCGGAGTATTTATATACTCCAAAGACCACCACCTCCCAAGAGCACTAGAGCAAGTGAGGGGTCATTTTTACGTTTTTTCATCAAGTCCCTGTTAATATGGGAGAACACTGTGTCTATGCTTAAGGCACAACTCTCCTAAACACGAGAGTGAAGTATACAACTTTAGAAGTCTTTCCCACCAGGAGACTCGAACCTTAGCCAGCACAGAAGCCTTCCAGCAACTGGCATAACAGGTATGCTTTAACCCACTCCACCACCTGCTCAGACCCCTAAAAGAGATGGTAATTTCGGAGTATTTATACACTCCAAAGACCACCACCTCCCAAGAGCACTAGAGCAAGTGAGGGGTCATTTTTACGTTTTTTCATCAAGTCCCTGTTAATATGGGAGAACACTGTGTCTATGCTTAAGGCACAACTCGCCTAAACACGAGAGTGAAGTATACAACTTTAGAAAACTTTCCCACCAGGAGACTCGAACCCTAGCCAGCACAGAAGCCTTCCAGCAACTGGCATAACAGGCACGCCTTAACCCACTCCACCACCTGCTCAGACCCCTAAAAGAGATGGTAATTTCGGAGTATTTATATACTCCAAAGACCACCACCTCCCAAGAGCACTAGAGCAAGTGAGGGGTCATTTTTACGTTTTTTCATCAAGTCCCTGTTAATATGGGAGAACACTGTGTCTATGCTTAAGGCACAACTCTCCTAAACACGAGAGTGAAGTATACAACTTTAGAAGTCTTTCCCACCAGGAGACTCGAACCTTAGCCAGCACAGAAGCCTTCCAGCAACTGGCATAACAGGTATGCTTTAACCCACTCCACCACCTGCTCAGACCCCTAAAAGAGATGGTAATTTCGGAGTATTTATATACTCCAAAGACCACCACCTCCCAAGAGCACTGGAGCAAGTGAGGGGTCATTTTTACGTTTTTTCATCAAGTCCCTGTTAATATGGGAGAACACTGTGTCTATGCTTAAGGCACAACTCTCCTAAACACGAGAGTGAAGTACACAACTTTAGAACTTTTTCCCACCAGGAGACTCGAACCCTAGCCAGCACAGAAGCCTTCCAGCAACTGGCATAACAGGTACGCCTTAACCCACTCCACCACCTGCTCAGACCCCTAAAAGAGATGGTAATTTCAGAGTATTTATATACTCCAAAGACCACCACCTCCCAAGAGCACTAGAGCAAGTGAGGGGTCATTTTTACTTTTTTTCATCACGTCCCTGTTAATATGGGAGAACACTGTGTCTATGCTTAAGGCACAACTCTCCTAAACACGAGAGTGAAGTAAACAACTTTAGAGCACTTTCCCACCAGGAGACTCGAACCCTAGTCAGCACAGAAGCCTTCCAGCAACTTGCATAACAGGTACGCCTTAACCCACTCCACCACCTGCTCAGACCCCTAAAAGAGATGGTAATTTCGGAGTATTTATATACTCCAAAGACCACCACCTCCCAAGAGCACTAGAGCAAGTGAGGGGTCATTTTTACGTTTTTTCATCAAGTCCCTGTTAATATGGGAGAACACTGTGTCTATGCGTAAGGCACAACTCTCCAAAACACGAGAGTGAAGTATACAACTTTAGAACACTTTCCCACCAGGAGACTCGAACCCTAGCCACACAGAAGCCTTTCAGCAACTGGCATAACAGGTACGCCTTAACCCACTCCACCACCTGCTCAGACCCCTAAAAGAGATGGTAATTTCGGAGTATTTATATACTCCAAAGACCACCACCTCCCAAGAGCACTAGAGCAAGTGAGGGGTCATTTTTACGTTTTTTCATCAAGTCCCTGTTAATATGGGAGAACACTGTGTCTATGCTTAAGGCACAACTCTCCTAAACACGAGAGTGAAGTATACAACTTTAGAATTCTTTCCCACCAGGAGACTCGAACCCTAGCCAGCACAGAAGCCTTCCAGCAACTGGCATAACAGGTATGCCTTAACCCACTCCACCACCTGCTCAGACCCCTAAAAGAGATGGTAATTTCGGAGTATTTATACACTCCAAAGACCACCACCTCCCAAGAGCACTAGAGCAAGTGAGGGGTCATTTTTACGTTTTTTCATCAAGTCCCTGTTAATATGGGAGAACACTGTGTCTATGCTTAAGGCACAACTCGCCTAAACACGAGAGTGAAGTATACAACTTTAGAAAACTTTCCCACCAGGAGACTCGAACCCTAGCCAGCACAGAAGCCTTCCAGCAACTGGCATAACAGGTACGCCTTAACCCACTCCACCACCTGCTCAGACCCCTAAAAGAGATGGTAATTTCGGAGTATTTATATACTCCAAAGACCACCACCTCCCAAGAGCACTAGAGCAAGTGAGGGGTCATTTTTACGTTTTTTCATCAAGTCCCTGTTAATATGGGAGAACACTGTGTCTATGCTTAAGGCACAACTCTCCTAAACACGAGAGTGAAGTATACAACTTTAGAAGTCTTTCCCACCAGCAGACTCGAACCTTAGCCAGCACAGAAGCCTTCCAGCAACTGGCATAACAGGTATGCTTTAACCCACTCCACCACCTGCTCAGACCCCTAAAAGAGATGGTAATTTCGGAGTATTTATATACTCCAAAGACCACCACCTCCCAAGAGCACTGGAGCAAGTGAGGGGTCATTTTTACGTTTTTTCATCAAGTCCCTGTTAATATGGGAGAACACTGTGTCTATGCTTAAGGCACAACTCTCCTAAACACGAGAGTGAAGTACACAACTTTAGAACTTTTTCCCACCAGGAGACTCGAACCCTAGCCAGCACAGAAGCCTTCCAGCAACTGGCATAACAGGTACGCCTTAACCCACTCCACCACCTGCTCAGACCCCTAAAAGAGATGGTAATTTCGGAGTATTTATATACTCCAAAGACCACCACCTCCCAAGAGCACTAGAGCAAGTGAGGGGTCATTTTTACTTTTTTTCATCACGTCCCTGTTAATATGGGAGAACACTGTGTCTATGCTTAAGGCACAACTCTCCTAAACACGAGAGTGAAGTAAACAACTTTAGAGCACTTTCCCACCAGGAGACTCGAACCCTAGTCAGCACAGAAGCCTTCCAGCAACTGGCATAACAGGTACGCCTTAACCCACTCCACCACCTGCTCAGACCCCTAAAAGAGATGGTAATTTCGGAGTATTTATATACTCCAAAGACCACCACCTCCCAAGAGCACTAGAGCAAGTGAGGGGTCATTTTTACGTTTTTTCATCAAGTCCCTGTTAATATGGGAGAACACTGTGTATATGCGTAAGGCACAACTCTCCAAAACACGAGAGTGAAGTATACAACTTTAGAACACTTTCCCACCAGGAGACTCGAACCCTAGCCAGCACAGAAGCCTTTCAGCAACTGGCATAACAGGTACGCCTTAACCCACTCCACCACCTGCTCAGACCCCTAAAAGAGATGGTAATTTCGGAGTATTTATATACTCCAAAGACCACCACCTCCCAAGAGCACTAGAGCAAGTGAGGGGTCATTTTTACGTTTTTTCATCAAGTCCCAGTTAATATGGGAGAACACTGTGTCTATGCTTAAGGCACAACTCTCCTAAACACGAGAGTGAAGTATACAACTTTAGAATTCTTTCCCACCAGGAGACTCGAACCCTAGCCAGCACAGAAGCCTTCCAGCAACTGGCATAACAGGTATGCCTTAACCCACTCCACCACCTGCTCAGACCCCTAAAAGAGATGGTAATTTCGGAGTATTTATACACTCCAAAGACCACCACCTCCCAAGAGCACTAGAGCAAGTGAGGGGTCATTTTTACGTTTTTTCATCAAGTCCCTGTTAATATGGGAGAACACTGTGTCTATGCTTAAGGCACAACTCGCCTAAACACGAGAGTGAAGTATACAACTTTAGAAAACTTTCCCACCAGGAGACTCGAACCCTAGCCAGCACAGAAGCCTTCCAGCAACTGGCATAACAGGTACGCCTTAACCCACTCCACCACCTGCTCAGACCCCTAAAAGAGATGGTAATTTCGGAGTATTTATATACTCCAAAGACCACCACCTCCCAAGAGCACTAGAGCAAGTGAGGGGTCATTTTTACGTTTTTTCATCAAGTCCCTGTTAATATGGGAGAACACTGTGTCTATGCTTAAGGCACAACTCTCCTAAACACGAGAGTGAAGTATACAACTTTAGAAGTCTTTCCCACCAGGAGACTCGAACCTTAGCCAGCACAGAAGCCTTCCAGCAACTGGCATAACAGGTATGCTTTAACCCACTCCACCACCTGCTCAGACCCCTAAAAGAGATGGTAATTTCGGAGTATTTATATACTCCAAAGACCACCACCTCCCAAGAGCACTAGAGCAAGTGAGGGGTCATTTTTACGTTTTTTCATCAAGTCCCTGTTAATATGGGAGAACACTGTGTCTATGCTTAAGGCACAACTCTCCTAAACACGAGAGTGAAGTATACAACTTTAGAACACTTTCCCACCAGGAGACTCGAACCCTAGCCAGCACAGAAGCCTTTCAGCAACTGGCATAACAGGTATGCCTTAACCCACTCCACCACCTGCTCAGACCCCTAAAAGAGATGGTAATTTCGGAGTATTTATATACTCCAAAGACCACCACCTCCCAAGAGCACTAGAGCAAGTGAGGGGTCATTTTTACGTTTTTTCATCAAGTCCCTGTTAATATGGGAGAACACTGTGTCTATGCGTAAGGCACAACTCTCCAAAACACGAGAGTGAAGTATACAACTTTAGAATACTTTCCCACCAGGAGACTCGAACCCTAGCCAGCACAGAAGCCTTTCAGCAACTGGCATAACAGGTACGCCTTAACCCACTCCACCACCTGCTCAGACCCCTAAAAGAGATGGTAATTTCGGAGTATTTATATACTCCAAAGACCACCACCTCCCAAGAGCACTGGAGCAAGTGAGGGGTCATTTTTACGTTTTTTCATCAAGTCCCTGTTAATATGGGAGAACACTGTGTCTATGCTTAAGGCACAACTCTCCTAAACACGAGAGTGAAGTACACAACTTTAGAACTTTTTCCCACCAGGAGACTCGAACCCTAGCCAGCACAGAAGCCTTCCAGCAACTGGCATAACAGGTACGCCTTAACCCACTCCACCACCTGCTCAGACCCCTAAAAGAGATGGTAGTTTCGGAGTATTTATATACTCCAAAGACCACCACCTCCCAAGAGCACTAGAGCAAGTGAGGGGTCATTTTTACTTTTTTTCATCACGTCCCTGTTAATATGGGAGAACACTGTGTCTATGCTTAAGGCACAACTCTCCTAAACACGAGAGTGAAGTAAACAACTTTAGAGCACTTTCCCACCAAGAGACTCGAACCCTAGTCAGCACAGAAGCCTTCCAGCAACTGGCATAACAGGTACGCCTTAACCCACTCCACCACCTGCTCAGACCCCTAAAAGAGATGGTAATTTCGGAGTATTTATATACTCCAAAGACCACCACCTCCCAAGAGCACTAGAGCAAGTGAGGGGTCATTTTTACGTTTTTTCATCAAGTCCCTGTTAATATGGGAGAACACTGTGTCTATGCTTAAGGCACAACTCTCCTAAACACGAGAGTGAAGTATACAACTTTAGAATTCTTTCCCACCAGGAGACTCGAACCCTAGCCAGCACAGAAGCCTTCCAGCAACTGGCATAACAGGTATGCCTTAACCCACTCCACCACCTGCTCAGACCCCTAAAAGAGATAGTAATTTCGGAGTATTTATACACTCCAAAGACCACCACCTCCCAAGAGCACTAGAGCAAGTGAGGGGTCATTTTTACGTTTTTTCATCAAGTCCCTGTTAATATGGGAGAACACTGTGTCTATGCTTAAGGCACAACTCGCCTAAACACGAGAGTGAAGTATACAACTTTAGAAAACTTTCCCACCAGGAGACTCGAACCCTAGCCAGCACAGAAGCCTTCCAGCAACTGGCATAACAGGTACGCCTTAACCCACTCCACCACCTGCTCAGACCCCTAAAAGAGATGGTAATTTCGGAGTATTTATATACTCCAAAGACCACCACCTCCCAAGAGCACTAGAGCAAGTGAGGGATCATTTTTACGTTTTTTCATCAAGTCCCTGTTAATATGGGAGAACACTGTGTCTATGCTTAAGGCACAACTCTCCTAAACACGAGAGTGAAGTATACAACTTTAGAAGTCTTTCCCACCAGGAGACTCGAACCTTAGCCAGCACAGAAGCCTTCCAGCAACTGGCATAACAGGTATGCTTTAACCCACTCCACCACCTGCTCAGACCCCTAAAAGAGATGGTAATTTCGGAGTATTTATATACTCCAAAGACCACCACCTCCCAAGAGCACTAGAGCAAGTGAGGGGTCATTTTTACGTTTTTTCATCAAGTCCCTGTTAATATGGGAGAACACTGTGTCTATGCTTAAGGCACAACTCTCCTAAACACGAGAGTGAAGTATACAACTTTAGAACACTTTCCCACCAGGAGACTCGAACCCTAGCCAGCACAGAAGCCTTTCAGCAACTGGCATAACAGGTATGCCTTAACCCACTCCACCACCTGCTCAGACCCCTAAAAGAGATGGTAATTTCGGAGTATTTATATACTCCAAAGACCACCACCTCCCAAGAGCGCTAGAGCAAGTGAGGGGTCATTTTTACGTTTTTTCATCAAGTCCCTGTTAATATGGGAGAACACTGTGTCTATGCGTAAGGCACAACTCTCCAAAACACGAGAGTGAAGTATACAACTTTAGAACACTTTCCCACCAGGAGACTCGAACCCTAGCCAGCACAGAAGCCTTTCAGCAACTGGCATAACAGGTACGCCTTAACCCACTCCACCACCTGCTCAGACCCCTAAAAGAGATGGTAATTTCGGAGTATTTATATACTCCAAAGACCACCACCTCCCAAGAGCACTAGAGCAAGTGAGGGGTCATTTTTACGTTTTTTCATCAAGTCCCTGTTAATATGGGAGAACACTGTGTCTATGCTTAAGGCACAACTCTCCTAAACACGAGAGTGAAGTATACAACTTTAGAACACTTTCCCACCAGGAGACTCGAACCCTAGCCAGCACAGAAGCCTTTCAGCAACTGGCATAACAGGTATGCCTTAACCCACTCCACCACCTGCTCAGACCCCTAAAAGAGATGGTAATTTCGGAGTATTTATATACTCCAAAGACCACCACCTCCCAAGAGCACTAGAGCAAGTGAGGGGTCATTTTTACGTTTTTTCATCAAGTCCCTGTTAATATGGGAGAACACTGTGTCTATGCGTAAGGCACAACTCTCCAAAACACGAGAGTGAAGTATACAACTTTAGAACACTTTCCCACCAGGAGACTCGAACCCTAGCCAGCACAGAAGCCTTTCAGCAACTGGCATAACAGGTACGCCTTAACCCACTCCACCACCTGCTCAGACCCCTAAAAGAGATGGTAATTTCGGAGTATTTATATACTCCAAAGACCACCACCTCCCAAGAGCACTAGAGCAAGTGAGGGGTCATTTTTACGTTTTTTCATCAAGTCCCTGTTAATATGGGAGAACACTGTGTCTATGCTTAAGGCACAACTCGCCTAAACACGAGAGTGAAGTATACAACTTTAGAAAACTTTCCCACCAGGAGACTCGAACCCTAGCCAGCACAGAAGCCTTCCAGCAACTAGCATAACAGGTACGCCTTAACCCACTCCACCACCTGCTCAGACCCCTAAAAGAGATGGTAATTTCGGAGTATTTATATACTCCAAAGACCACCACCTCCCAAGAGCACTAGAGCAAGTGAGGGGTCATTTTTACGTTTTTTCATCAAGTCCCTGTTAATATGGGAGAACCCTGTGTCTATGCTTAAGGCACAACTCTCCTAAACACGAGAGTGAAGTATACAACTTTAGAACACTTTCCCACCAGGAGACTCGAACCCTAGCCAGCACAGAAGCCTTCCAGCAACTGGCATAACAGGTACGCCTTAACCCACTCCACCACTTGCTCAGAACCCTAAAAGAGATGGTAATTTCGGAGTATTTATATACTCCAAAGACCACCACCTCCCAAGAGCACTAGAGCAATTGAGGGGTCATTTTTACGTTTTTTCATCAAGTCCCTGTTAATATGGGAGAACACTGTGTCTATGCTTAAGGCACAACTCTCCTAAACACGAGAGTGAAGTATACAACTTTAGAACACTTTCCCACCAGGAGACTCGAACCCTAGCCAGCACAGAAGCCTTCCAGCAACTGGCATAACAGGTACGCATTAACCCACTCCACCTCCTGCTCAGACCCCTAAAAGAGATGGTAATTTCGGAGTATTTATATACTCCAAAGACCACCACCTCCCAAGAGCACTAGAGCAATTGAGGGGTCATTTTTACGTTTTTTCATCAAGTCCCTGTTAATATGGGAGAACACTGTGTCTATGCTTAAGGCACAACTCTCCTAAACACGAGAGTGAAGTATTCAACTTTAGAACACTTTCCCACCAGGAGACTCGAACCCTAGCCAGCACAGAAGCCTTCCAGCAACTGGCATAACAGGTACGCCTTAACCCACTCCACCACCTGCTCAGACCCCTAAATGAGATGGTAATTTCGGAGTATTTATATACTCCAAAGACCACCACCTCCCAAGAGCACTAGAGTAAGTGAGGGGTCATATTTACGTTTTTTCATCAAGTCCCTGTTAATATGGGAGAACACTGTGTCTATGCTTAAGGCACAACTCTCCTAAACACGAGAGTGAAGTATACAACTTTAGTACACTTTCCCACCAGGAGACTCGAACCCTAGCCAGCACAGAAGCCTTCCAGCAACTGGCATAACAGGTACGCCTTAACCCACTCCACCACCTGCTCAGACCCCTAAAAGAGATGGTAATTTCGGAGTATTTATATACTCCAAAGACCACCACCTCCCAAGAGCACTAGAGCAAGTGAGGGGTCATTTTTACGTTTTTTCATCAAGTCCCTCTTAATATGGGAGAACACTGTGTCTATGCTTAAGGCACAACTCTCCTAAACACGAGAGTGAAGTATACAACTTTAGAACACTTTCCCACCAGGAGACTCGAACCCTAGCCAGCACAGAAGCCTTCCAGCAACTGGCATAACAGGTACGCCTTAACCCACTCCACCACCTGCTCAGACCCCTAAAAGAGATGGTAATTTCGGAGTATTTATATACTCCAAAGACCACTACCTCCCAAGAGCACTAGAGCAAGTGAGGGGTCATTTTTACGTTTTTTCATCAAGTCCCTGTTAATATGGGAGAACCCTGTGTCTATGCTTAAGGCACAACTCTCCTAAACACGAGAGTGATGTATACAATTTTAGAACACTTTCCCACCAGGAGACTCGAACCCTAGCCAGCACAGAAGCCTTCCAGCAACTGGCATAACAGGTACGCCTTAACCCACTCCACCACATGCTCAGACCCCTAAAAGAGATGGTAATTTCGGAGTATTTATATACTCCAAAGACCACCACCTCCCAAGAGCACTAGAGCAAGTGAGGGGTCATTTTTACGTTTTTTCATCAAGTCCCTTTTAATATGGGAGAACACTGTGTTTATGCTTAAGGCACAACTCGCCTAAACACGAGAGTGAAGTATACAACTTTAGAACACTTTCCCACCAGGAGACTCGAACCCTAGCCAGCACAGAAGCCTTCCAGCAACTGGCATAACAGGTACGCCTTAACCCACTCCACCACCGGCTCAGACCCCTAAAAGAGATGGTAATTTCGGAGTATTTATATGCTCCAAAGACCACCACCTCCCAAGAGCACTAGAGCAAGTGATGGGTCATTTTTACGTTTTTTCATCAAGTCCCTGTTAATATGGGAGAACACTGTGTCTATGCTTAAGGCACAACTCTCCTAAACACGAGAGTGACGTATACAACTTTAGAACACTTTCCCACCAGGAGACTCGAACCCTAGCCAGCACAGAAGCCTTTCAGCAACTGGCATAACAGGTATGCCTTAACCCACTCCACCACCTGCTCAGACCCCTAAAAGAGATGGTAATTTCGGAGTATTTATATACTCCAAAGACCACCACCTCCCAAGAGCACTAGAGCAAGTGAGGGGTCATTTTTACGTTTTTTCATCAAGTCCCTGTTAATATGGGAGAACACTGTATCTATGCATAAGGCACAACTCTCCTAAACACGAGAGTGAAGTATACAACTTTAGAATTCTTTCCCACCAGGAGACTCGAACCCTAGCCAGCACAGAAGCCTTCCAGCAACTGGCATAACAGGTATGCCTTAACCCACTCCACCACCTGCTTAGACCCCTAAAAGAGATGGTAATTTCAGAGTATTTATATACTCCAAAGACCACCACCTCCCAAGAGCACTAGAGCAAGTGAGGGGTCATTTTTACGTTTTTTCATCAAGTCCCTGTTAATATGGGAGAACACTGTGTCTACGCTTAAGGCACAACTCGCCTAAACACGAGAGTGAAGTATACAACTTTAGAACACTTTCCCACCAGGAGACTCGAACCCTAGCCAGCACAGAAGCCTTCCAGCAACTGGCATAACAGGTACGCCTTAACCCACTCCACCACCTGCTCAGACCCCTAAAAGAGATGGTAATTTCGGAGTATTTATATGCTCCAAAGACCACCACCTCCCAAGAGCACTAGAGCAAGTGAGGGGTCATTTTTACGTTTTTTCATCAAGTCCCTGTTAATATGGGAGAACACTGTGTCTATACTTAAGGCACAACTCTCCTAAACACGAGAGTGAAGTATACAACTTTAGAACACTTTCCCACCAGGAGACTCGAACCCTAGCCAGCACAGAAGCCTTTCAGCAACTGGCATAACAGGTACGCCTTAACCCACTCCACCACCTGCTCAGACCCCTAAAAGAGATGGTAATTTCGGAGTATTTATATACTCCAAAGACCACCACCTCCCAAGAGCACTAGAGCAAGTGAGGGGTCATTTTTACTTTTTTTCATCACGTCCCTGTTAATATGGGAGAACACTGTGTCTATGCTTAAGGCACAACTCTCCTAAACACGAGAGTGAAGTATACAACTTTAGAACACTTTCCCACCAGGAGACTCGAACCCTAGCCAGCACAGAAGCCTTCCAGCAACTGGCACAACAGGTACGCCTTAACCCACTCCACCACCTGCTCAGACCCCTAAAAGAGATGGTAATTTCGGAGTATTTATATACTCCAAAGACCACCACCTCCCAAGAGCACTAGAGCAAGTGAGGGGTCATTTTTACGTTTTTTCATCAAGTCCCTGTTAATATGGGAGACACTGTGTCTATGCTTAAGGCACAACTCTCCTAAACACGAGAGTGAAGTATACAACTTTAGAACACTTTCCCACCAGGAGACTCGAACCCTAGCCAGCACAGAAGCTTTCCAGCAACTGGCATAACAGGTACGCCTTAACCCACTCCACCTCCTGCTCAGACCCCTAAAAGAGATGGTAATTTCGGAGTATTTATATACTCCAAAGACCACCACCTCCCAAGAGCACTAGAGCAATTGAGGGGCCATTTTTACGTTTTTTCATCAAATCCCTGTTAATATGGGAGAACACTGTGTCTATGCTTAAGGCACAACTCTCCTAAACATGAGAGTGAAGTATACAACTTTAGAACACTTTCCCACCAGGAGACTCGAACCCTAGCCAGCACAGAAGCCTTCCAGCAACTGGCATAACAGGTACGCCTTAACCCACTCCACCACCTGCTCAGACCCCTAAAAGAGATGGTAATTTCGGTGTATTTATATACTCCAAAGACCACCACCTCCCAAGAGCACTAGAGCAAGTGAGGGGTCATTTTTACGTTTTTTCATCAAATCCCTGTTAATATGGGAGAACACTGTGTCTATGCTTAAGGCACAACTCTCCTAAACACGAGAGTGAAGTATACAACTTTAGAACACTTTCCCACCAGGAGACTCGAACCCTAGCTAGCACAGAAGCCTTTCAGCAACTGGCATAACAGGTACGCCTTAACCCACTCCACCACCTGCTCAGACCCCTAAAAGAGATGGTAATTTCGGAGTATTTATATACTCCAAAGACCACCACCTCCCAAGAGCACTAGAGCAAGTGAGGGGTCATTTTTACTTTTTTTCATCACATCTCTGTTAATATGGGAGAACACTGTGTCTATGCTTAAGGCACAACTCTCCTAAACACGAGAGTGAAGTATACAACTTTAGAACACTTTCCCACCAGGAGACTCGAACCCTAGCCAGCACAGAAGCCTTCCAGCAACTGGCACAACAGGTACGCCTTAACCCACTCCACCACCTGCTCAGACCCCTAAAAGAGATGGTAATTTCGGAGTATTTATATACTCCAAAGACCACCACCTCCCAAGAGCACTAGAGCAAGTGAGGGGTCATTTTTACGTTTTTTCATCAAGTCCCTGTTAATATGGGAGACACTGTGTCTATGCTTAAGGCACAACTCTCCTAAACACGAGAGTGAAGTATACAACTTTAGAACACTTTCCCACCAGGAGACTCGAACCCTAGCCAGCACAGAAGCTTTCCAGCAACTGGCATAACAGGTACGCCTTAACCCACTCCACCTCCTGCTCAGACCCCTAAAAGAGATGGTAATTTCGGAGTATTTATATACTCCAAAGACCACCACCTCCCAAGAGCACTAGAGCAATTGAGGGGTCATTTTTACGTTTTTTCATCAAATCCCTGTTAATATGGGAGAACACTGTGTCTATGCTTAAGGCACAACTCTCCTAAACATGAGAGTGAAGTATACAACTTTAGAACACTTTCCCACCAGGAGACTCGAACCCTAGCCAGCACAGAAGCCTTCCAGCAACTGGCATAACAGGTACGCCTTAACCCACTCCACCACCTGCTCAGACCCCTAAAAGAGATGGTAATTTCGGTGTATTTATATACTCCAAAGACCACCACCTCCCAAGAGCACTAGAGCAAGTGAGGGGTCATTTTTACGTTTTTTCATCAAGTCCCTGTTAATATGGGAGAACACTGTGTCTATGCTTAAGGCACAACTCTCCTAAACACGAGAGTGAAGTATACAACTTTAGAACACTTTCCCACCAGGAGACTCGAACCCTAGCCAGCACAGAAGCCTTCCAGCAACTGGCATAACAGGTACGCCTTAACCCACTCCACCACCTGTTCAGACCCCTAAAAGAGATGGTAATTTCGGAGTATATATATACTCCAAAGACCACCACCTCCCAAGAGCACTAGAGCAAGTGAGGGGTCATTTTTATGTTTTTTCATCAAGTCCCTGTTAATATGGGAGAACACTGTGTCTATGCTTAAGGCACAACTCGCCTAAACACGAGAGTGAAGTATACAACTTTAGAACACTTTCCCACCAGGAGACTCGAACCCTAGCCAGCACAGAAGCCTTCCAGCAACTGGCATAACAGGTACGCCTTAACCCACTCCACCACCTGCTCAGACCCCTAAAAGAGATGGTAATTTCGGAGTATTTATATGCTCCAAAGACCACCACCTCCCAAGAGCACTAGAGCAAGTGAGGGGTCATTTTTACGTTTTTTCATCAAGTCCCTGTTAATATGGGAGAACACTGTGTCTATGCTTAAGGCACAACTCTCCTAAACACGAGAGTGAAGTATACAACTTTAGAACACTTTCCCACCAGGAGACTCGAACCCTAGCCAGCACAGAGCCTTTCAGCAACTGGCATAACAGGTACGCCTTAACCCACTCCACCACCTGCTCAGACCCCTAAAAGAGATGGTAATTTCGGAGTATTTATATACTCCAAAGACCACCACCTCCCAAGAGCACTAGAGCAAGTTAGGGGTCATTTTTACTTTTTTTCATCACGTCCCTGTTAATATGGGAGAACACTGTGTCTATGCTTAAGGCACAACTCTCCTAAACACGAGAGTGAAGTATACAACTTTAGAACACTTTCCCACCAGGAGACTCGAACCCTAGCCAGCACAGAAGCCTTCCAGCAACTGGCACAACAGGTACGCCTTAACCCACTCCACCACCTGCTCAGACCCCTAAAAGAGATGGTAATTTCGGAGTATTTATATACTCCAAAGACCACCACCTCCCAAGAGCACTAGAGCAAGTGAGGGGTCATTTTTACGTTTTTTCATCAAGTCCCTGTTAATATGGGAGACACTGTGTCTATGCTTAAGGCACAACTCTCCTAAACACGAGAGTGAAGTATACAACTTTAGAACACTTTCCCACCAGGAGACTCGAACCCTAGCCAGCACAGAAGCTTTCCAGCAACTGGCATAACAGGTACGCCTTAACCCACTCCACCTCCTGCTCAGACCCCTAAAAGAGATGGTAATTTCGGAGTATTTATATACTCCAAAGACCACCACCTCCCAAGAGCACTAGAGCAATTGAGGGGCCATTTTTACGTTTTTTCATCAAATCCCTGTTAATATGGGAGAACACTGTGTCTATGCTTAAGGCACAACTCTCCTAAACATGAGAGTGAAGTATACAACTTTAGAACACTTTCCCACCAGGAGACTCGAACCCTAGCCAGCACAGAAGCCTTCCAGCAACTGGCATAACAGGTACGCCTTAACCCACTCCACCACCTGCTCAGACCCCTAAAAGAGATGGTAATTTCGGTGTATTTATATACTCCAAAGACCACCACCTCCCAAGAGCACTAGAGCAAGTGAGGGGTCATTTTTACGTTTTTTCATCAAATCCCTGTTAATATGGGAGAACACTGTGTCTATGCTTAAGGCACAACTCTCCTAAACATGAGAGTGAAGTATACAACTTTAGAACACTTTCCCACCAGGAGACTCGAACCCTAGCCAGCACAGAAGCCTTCCAGCAACTGGCATAACAGGTACGCCTTAACCCACTCCACCACCTGCTCAGACCCCTAAAAGAGATGGTAATTTCGGTGTATTTATATACTCCAAAGACCACCACCTCCCAAGAGCACTAGAGCAAGTGAGGGGTCATTTTTACTTTTTTTCATCACGTCCCTGTTAATATGGGAGAACACTGTGTCTATGCTTAAGGCACAACTCTCCTAAACACGAGAGTGAAGTATACAACTTTAGAACACTTTCCCACCAGGAGACTCGAACCCTAGCCAGCACAGAAGCCTTCCAGCAACTGGCACAACAGGTACGCCTTAACCCACTCCACCACCTGCTCAGACCCCTAAAAGAGATGGTAATTTCGGAGTATTTATATACTCCAAAGACCACCACCTCCCAAGAGCACTAGAGCAAGTGAGGGGTCATTTTTACGTTTTTTCATCAAGTCCCTGTTAATATGGGAGACACTGTGTCTATGCTTAAGGCACAACTCTCCTAAACACGAGAGTGAAGTATACAACTTTAGAACACTTTCCCACCAGGAGACTCGAACCCTAGCCAGCACAGAAGCTTTCCAGCAACTGGCATAACAGGTACGCCTTAACCCACTCCACCTCCTGCTCAGACCCCTAAAAGAGATGGTAATTTCGGAGTATTTATATACTCCAAAGACCACCACCTCCCAAGAGCACTAGAGCAATTGAGGGGCCATTTTTACGTTTTTTCATCAAATCCCTGTTAATATGGGAGAACACTGTGTCTATGCTTAAGGCACAACTCTCCTAAACATGAGAGTGAAGTATACAACTTTAGAACACTTTCCCACCAGGAGACTCGAACCCTAGCCAGCACAGAAGCCTTCCAGCAACTGGCATAACAGGTACGCCTTAACCCACTCCACCACCTGCTCAGACCCCTAAAAGAGATGGTAATTTCGGTGTATTTATATACTCCAAAGACCACCACCTCCCAAGAGCACTAGAGCAAGTGAGGGGTCATTTTTACGTTTTTTCATCAAATCCCTGTTAATATGGGAGAACACTGTGTCTATGCTTAAGGCACAACTCTCCTAAACACGAGAGTGAAGTATACAACTTTAGAACACTTTCCCACCAGGAGACTCGAACCCTAGCCAGCACAGAAGCCTTTCAGCAACTGGCATAACAGGTACGCCTTAACCCACTCCACCACCTGCTCAGACCCCTAAAAGAGATGGTAATTTCGGAGTATTTATATACTCCAAAGACCACCACCTCCCAAGAGCACTAGAGCAAGTGAGGGGTCATTTTTACTTTTTTTCATCACGTCTCTGTTAATATGGGAGAACACTGTGTCTATGCTTAAGGCACAACTCTCCTAAACACGAGAGTGAAGTATACAACTTTAGAACACTTTCCCACCAGGAGACTCGAACCCTAGCCAGCACAGAAGCCTTCCAGCAACTGGCACAACAGGTACGCCTTAACCCACTCCACCACCTGCTCAGACCCCTAAAAGAGATGGTAATTTCGGAGTATTTATATACTCCAAAGACCACCACCTCCCAAGAGCACTAGAGCAAGTGAGGGGTCATTTTTACGTTTTTTCATCAAGTCCCTGTTAATATGGGAGACACTGTGTCTATGCTTAAGGCACAACTCTCCTAAACACGAGAGTGAAGTATACAACTTTAGAACACTTTCCCACCAGGAGACTCGAACCCTAGCCAGCACAGAAGCTTTCCAGCAACTGGCATAACAGGTATGCCTTAACCCACTCCACCTCCTGCTCAGACCCCTAAAAGAGATGGTAATTTCGGAGTATTTATATACTCCAAAGACCACCACCTCCCAAGAGCACTAGAGCAATTGAGGGGTCATTTTTACGTTTTTTCATCAAATCCCTGTTAATATGGGAGAACACTGTGTCTATGCTTAAGGCACAACTCTCCTAAACATGAGAGTGAAGTATACAACTTTAGAACACTTTCCCACCAGGAGACTCGAACCCTAGCCAGCATAGAAGCCTTCCAGCAACTGGCATAACAGGTACGCCTTAACCCACTCCACCACCTGCTCAGACCCCTAAAAGAGATGGTAATTTCGGTGTATTTATATACTCCAAAGACCACCACCTCCCAAGAGCACTAGAGCAAGTGAGGGGTCATTTTTACGTTTTTTCATCAAGTCCCTGTTAATATGGGAGAACACTGTGTCTATGCTTAAGGCACAACTCTCCTAAACACGAGAGTGAAGTATACAACTTTAGAACACTTTCCCACCAGGAGACTCGAACCCTAGCCAGCACAGAAGCCTTCCAGCAACTGGCATAACAGGTACGCCTTAACCCACTCCACCACCTGTTCAGACCCCTAAAAGAGATTGTGGGGAAAATTCCAGGCAGCTAATCTCTCTTTTTCAAATTGATTTAATAAAATAAAGTTATGTCTTATTTATTTTCTTAGTAAGTAAGTATTAATTAAGTGGACTGTATGTACTGGTAAACTGCCTGAAATCTTCTTACACACTATTGGGAGGGACAATTGGTAGTCTAAACCACTATGTTATGGTCCCTTCTTAAACTACCAATTGTTTACCTTTAAAACTATTATTTCAGTTATTTCATTATAAGTAATTAATTATAACTACTGCTACTGCTATAATGTCTTAGCTGTGCCAGTAGAATGGGCCTAGTAAGGCGTGTAGGTGTAGCCTCAAGATGGGTGTGGCCCTGCCTCTATGTGCCACGTAATGGCGGCTGGTGGGAAGGACAAGGCTTGGCAAACAAGTAGTTAATTATGTGTATGAACCAACTGTCTGCACAGATTCTTGAAGCTCCTCTCACAATTTACCTGTATGGGATGCAAGGAATTAATCAAAGTTCCCTAAACATATCAATTACAGGTATGACATGAACTGTGAGGGCTGTAATGGGGTACACGTACGGTGTTTTTGGGGATGTCCTACGACATAACCATCTACATATTTATATTAAACAGTGCACTTGAATAATAAACAATACTTGGTAGACGGATACAGATGTCGTTGTGATGTTGTTAGGCTGTGTGGCTGGTGTTGACACGTAAATGGGGTGTCTAGCTGATTACACCAGTTAAGACAGCGTGGTATGCTCATCCCATCTTTTGTTATTGTTGTATAGTATGGACGCCTTCCTCTCCGGGAGACGCTCTTATGCTCTGGTTCCTCACTCAAAGTAATTTTACATTAACAAGGGAACCTAGCTACTATTTGATGTAAATAATTATATTCATTCTTAGTGATTACTTTTTTATTAACTTTAGATACTAAACTAATCTATTAACAATGTTTCAAAATGTAAATATACGATGACTTTGATGACGTCACGGAGTCGATGACGTCACGGAGTCTCCCATTTTCCATCCTGAAGGGAGTATAGACTAGGGGAGACTGTGTTATTTGTGTGTGTGGTTGTGTGTGTGTGTCGGTTTCCCGACATAATTCCCAGGGGCAGAACACGGGTCGAAGTCCCGGTAAGGACTGCGATCACTTTATTCTTCTCCCTCAGAATTATAGTGCTGCTTTAATTTGAGTTTACATTGTTGTGCAGCAGTCCGTTGGGGACGTATGTCCCGTACTGGCGTATCGGGTGCTGGAAGTCGTTGTACGTCTTCTTTCCTGGCCAGTTCTAAAGGTACTAATTTCTCTAAAGTTTTGAGAGTAGTGTTGCCTTTGCACTTTACTTTCACTATTCTCAAGATGCCCTGGCTGTCTGGATGAACAGAGACTATTTCTCCTATAGGCCACTCCGAGCGTGGTCCGTCACTATCCACCAGAACTATGTCACCAGGGTTCAAGTTAATTCTGTTATAGGGACTGTTTGCCCCGTAATGATACTCCCTCAGAGCTGTTAGGTATTCACGAGTCCATACGTCATTCCACCGACTTATCACCCCTGAAAGATGTTTGAAACGTTGAACCAAATCACTCTCTTTGACATATGAAGGATCCTCTGGTTCCTCATCCGTAAGGGACACAAGTGTTTTGAGAGGTCTCCCATACATCAAATGAGCTGGACTTAATGGTTCACGCTGCAAAACATCATCAGAGAGGTAGGTAAGTGGTCGGTTGTTAACTCGTGCTTCTATTTCTATAGTTACTGTTTGAAGCTCCTGAAGGTCAATCTTTTGGCGGTGTAGGGTTTTCCGTAAAGACCGTTTCACCGTACCAACCATCCGTTCATAGAAGCCTCCATGCCATGGTGCTCTGGGAGGTATAAATTTCCAATAGCACTGCCGTTGAGTTAGGGCTGTGCGTACCTTTGGGTGTGTCCAGATTTTCCTCAGGCATGCTTCTCCTGCCACCAAGTTGGACCCATTATCTGAAATCATTAACTTGGGACAAGATCTACGTGAAGCAAACCTGCGGAAAGCCTGTAAGAATGCTTCGGCACTCATATCGGGAGTCACTTCTAGATGGACTGCCCTTGTTGTGGCACAAGTAAAAAGACAGATATAGGCCTTTACTGGTTTCTTGTCTTTAGTGCCTGTCAGTGTTAGTGCTCCTGTGAAATCTACTCCTGTTGTCTCAAAAGGATGAATATGCACGACTCGTTCCTTCGGAAGTGGAGGAGGGCCAGGATATGGACACACTCTGGCATCATATCTCCGGCATACAACACAGGATTTGATTATGGATTTTACTGTCTGTCTACCTTGGGGTAGCCAGTACTGTTGTCTTAATTCTGTGAGAGTATCTAATACCCCACCATGCAGAGTGCAGTATTTGTGTATATGTAACACAATTAGTTTGCTTACTATGTGGTGACGAGGGAGCAATATTGGATTTCTTGCCTCCAGATCTATGTCAGCATGTTGTAAGCGTCCTCCGCATCTTATCAAGTTATAATTGTCAGTGTCTAACCAGAGACCCAGATCATGTTGTAGCTTCTTAGGAACATTGTCAATTTCTGTCCCGAATGTGTCGGTCTGAGCTCTTTTAACCCAGTACCTTAAGGCACTAGGGAAATTATGCTTGATTCCTATTTTCTTTAGAAAATCAAACACTACTTGGGTGACACCTACAAGTTTGTTCAGTTCAGAGTACCGAGCAGGATCAATTACCAAAGTCTGAGGTAGTTCCGGGTTCTCAGTGGGAACAGTGACATTGGTCACAATGACTTGTGGCTTTTGTTTAGGCCACTGGTCGCTGATTAGCCACTGAGGTCCGTTGAACCACATCTCGGCCTTTGTTAATTGCCGTAAAGTCAGGCCTCGGGAGAGATAGTCAGCTGGATTCTCTTTAGTAGGTACATATCTTAGTTTATACCCTGCTGACAACTCTCGTATTTCCTTAACGCGGTTACTCACGTAAGGATTCTTACTGTTATTGTTTTTAACCCACTGTAGCACTGCCTCATTATCTGACCATACTACTGTTTCTGTAAAGTGGATGTGGCTTAAGGCCTTGATCAGATAATGAGCCAATCTTACACCTAGCAGTAAGGCTGTTAATTCCAGTTGTGGCAGTGATCTTTTCTTTAAAGGTGCCACTCTGGCCTTTGATGTGAGCAAATTGGCTTGCCCATTTGAGACCAGGTAAGCTACTGTACCATAAGCCTTTCCTGAGGCATCACAAAATACATGCAGCTTAATTGGTTCCTTTTCATTTACTGTTGTGTTCCTAGGGAACTTGACAGACTCTAGGATGCTTAAATCTTTCACTAACCCTTGCCATTTTTCTTGTAGGGCAGGTGTTAGAAGATCATCCCAGCCTATCTTTTGTTGCCAACATTCCTGTATTATCATCTTCCCATTAATTAGTATTGGACTTAATAAGCCTAATGGGTCGAAGGGTTTGCTGACTTGTGATAGCAATTTTCTCATTGTTAAGTTAGTGGTATCTGTCTCCACTGACTTGATTGTCAACTGATCGGTTGTCGTGTTCCATTGGACACCTAGAACCTTTGTCATCTCGGGTACTTGGTAGTCGGGAAATTCAGTTGTGATCAGTTGTTTTAATTTGTCATTGTTAGAGACCCAAGACTGGAGAGGCATATTGGCTCCCATTAATTCTCGATTGGCCTCATGGTATATGTCCAACAGCTTACTTTCACTGTTGGCTGTTCCTTGAAAGTTATCCACATACAGGTTTTCGCTAATTTCTGTCTTGTTCGGGCTATTGGACTTCTTCAAGTGCGTATCCAAGGTAGCTTGTAGGAGAAATGGTGAGCTCGTGGCTCCGAACAAAACAGACGCAAACCGATAAGTGATTATTTCACTGTTTGGATCATTAGGATCCTTAATCCATAGGAACTTTGTGTAGTTCCGGTCTTCTTCTTGAAGACCTACCCTAAGGAATGCCTTGCTAATGTCGGCCGTATATGCATAAGTCCCTATACGAAACTTTAACAGCACGTCATAAAGCCTTTGTGTTAGGCTTGGGCCTGTTTGAAGGCAGTCATTTAACGAAACACTATTCTGCCCCATCTTAGCACTGCAATTAAATACTATCCGTAGTGGGGTAGTCGCAGAATCCTTCTGAACATGGTGGTGTGGCAGATAATGTCCTTCCTTTGGGTTATCATTTGTTACAACTTCGATAAATTTGTCATCGAGCTGCTTCTGTATTATTTCATGGTACAACTTCAAGTTCTCAGGTTGTCTTTGTAAACGTAACACCTGTGATCTTAATTGATTTTGTGCCATGAAGTAATTGATGGGTAGCTGAGGGTGATTCAGCTTCCATGGTAACCTGACCCAGTACTGATTATCTCTGTAGATAACTGAGTCTAGGTATTGTTTATAAGTCCAGTCATCATCTGGACTAGGTTGTTCAGGGACAATGCCGAGAGTTGCCAGGTCCCATAACTTATATACTGGGGGATCAAGCTCATCCTCGGAAATGTCTCTGAGTTGCAGTGGAGACTGTTCTCCTAGTCATGCTACCATTACTGTGTTGGCATGTTGGTGATCCACAGGTGCGGGTTGTTTTAGCCGTAATACTGGGCCTGTTAGTAAATAGCCACCTGCAGATGGTAACACGTTCATACCGTGGTAATCTTCCTTTCCTATGATAAACTTATGGTAGACATCTGATCCCATAAGGATTCCAATATCGGAAAGGTTGTCCGAAGTAATGTTATCAGCCAAAGGAATTCCCTTTTCATCTAGGAATTTGGCTGTTGTTCCTAGACCTTCTATATACAGGTCTGTTGGAAATCTATCTACTACTAGTGCTGGTACTTTTCGTACATAACCTCCTAATCGTACTGTGGGTCGTACTACCCCGTAAGTTCGGGCTCCTGAGTTAGTCAGGAATCCTTTTATGTTTATCCGTGTCTCCTCTACAGGTGTAAGTTTCAGTTTATCTACCAACTCCTTGGATATAAAGGTCAGTTGGGACCCTTGATCAAATAATCCACGTACGGTGGCTTTATTCCTTCCATTTCTAATGATCAATCGTGCAGTAGGTAGAGCTGATTTATGGTTAGACCTGGTTGTGAAGACACTTATGTCAGGTAACACAGTACAAAGTTTTACTGATGCTGTAGCTCCTTCCTCCTCTTGTGGTTTGGGAGACTTTATACTTGTGTCCCCACAAAGTGCAGTATGGTGTTGACCCTTATGGCACTTAGTGCAGATGCGCATTGCTGTTGTGCAATTGTCGGGATGATGATCCCTTATACACTTGCTACATCTATATAACTCCTTGAGTCGTTTTATGCGTGTTGCACGATCAGGGTAGCGTCTGCAATTGTACATGGAATGTGATTGCTCACAAAACACACATGGTTTCCAGACATTTACAGTATCTTGAGGAGTCACCGTCTTGGGTGTTGCGTTGACTGTAGGTTTGGAAGGACCAACTGCATATGTTCCTACACTGCCCTGATTCCACTTTGTGGAGGGGGAAGATGTTTTAGCTTTGTTTGGAGCACTGTTTGTACTCTGTTGTTTACTATTAGTAGCAGATGTGGGTTTAGATGTTTTTTCTTCTGGATTAACTCTTTCTCGTTCTATGATGGTTTGTAAACCCTTTGTAATCTCATTTACAGTCAAGGATGACTTACCTACTAATACAAACAACTTATCCAGTATGTCCCTGGGTAATTTCCGTGTCATGTGGACTTGTATTATCCAGTCTGACTCATCCAGGTTCACTTTATTTTTAAGTGCCTTGAGTATGGACTCAAGCTCCAATCTGAAGGTTTGGAGTGAGACTGCAGTATTATTTGGAGGTTTAATGTCTAACAGTCTCTGTGTTAGAATTCTGATAGTCCTTTCAGGTTTAGCGTAATTATCTTTCAGGAGTTGCACTGCATTGTCATAATCATCATCTGTGTGATTTAGATTACAGACTACCTGATACGCTTCATCCTTCAAGACACTCTGTAAGTATGTAAACTTTGTTGTTTTTGGCACATTAGCATTAGAATCCACAGAATCGACAAATTTGCTCCAGAAACCGTCCCAACTCTCGTCTTCTCTTCCAGAAAAAGTTGGTAAACTAAGTGATGGCAATTTGACTTCTGGTGCTGTCTGTTTCTGGGAAGTTGTGGTTACAATATTTATATTAGCTTTATGGGCATGTATGATATCATCAAAGTATTGTAACTGTGTAAACATTGTATCTTCATAATCGGAATGTTCTTGTATAACATCTTGTAATGTTTCTCCACCAACACTGGTATTCTGAAGTAAAACTTGATATTCTTTCATTTGTTGCAACACACGGTCATATTTGTTCCGTGCAAGCCTAAGATAATTTTCCAATGCTACATAGTTAACTGGAGTTTGTTTACTCATGTCATCACATGTGCTAATCTGCCGTGATAAATGATCCCTCAATCCTGTGAGGGTTATTTGGACATTTTTGACAGTAGACATCTTGGAAGTACTTGTTAGTCGTATAGACTATATTTAAATATACACTGTAAAATCATACACACTATAATTTGAGTGGTAGACCTGTATCAATGCTGGTATCCGCAAGTTAGCCCATCATTATCACTCTTGGTTGGTACAGAGACACAGGTTAACACTCAAAGGTGAAATGATTATAGTTAAATTGTACTAATGTTATATTGATATCATATTGACAACACAACTCGGGTTGTCTTAAATACTGCATAAAAATATGTACTTGCTAGGTTGTAATATGTGTTCAACTCTAGACAAGTGTAAAATTCTTACCCTTACACCAGGTTAGCACAATAAATTAGACTAGGTTGCTGTACAACACCAGCCTAAAATGTTCTACCCTTGTGCAAGAATTAGTAGTAAATGATGTGGCATGCAGTAAATGTTACAGTAATGGCAATAATAATGCAATAATTACAAAAAAACATATAAGTAACTTATAAGTAAAGTAGCCTCTTATCAACCTCTTGTAATGAAATGAAAAAACACAATTGTTCCTTTGATACTGTCAGAACAATAATAATGCTTGTTGTAAGTTCTGTTTGCTATGAGATTGAAAAGTTAGGCTAGAAAAATGCAAAAATATATAGCAGTGTCTTCCTGCTATAATGTGTGTAGGTAATATTGCACTATCACTATATGTATGTATAATATCTAGTTCAAAGAACTAAATATAATCCGGTTCGAAGGACCAAACAATGTGGGGAAAATTCCAGGCAGCTAATCTCTCTTTTTCAAATTGATTTAATAAAATAAAGTTATGTCTTATTTATTTTCTTAGTAAGTAAGTATTAATTAAGTGGACTGTATGTACTGGTAAACTGCCTGAAATCTTCTTACACACTATTGGGAGGGACAATTGGTAGTCTAAACCACTATGTTATGGTCCCTTCTTAAACTACCAATTGTTTACCTTTAAAACTATTATTTCAGTTATTTCATTATAAGTAATTAATTATAACTACTGCTACTGCTATAATGTCTTAGCTGTGCCAGTAGAATGGGCCTAGTAAGGCGTGTAGGTGTAGCCTCAAGATGGGTGTGGCCCTGCCTCTATGTGCCACGTAATGGCGGCTGGTGGGAAGGACAAGGCTTGGCAAACAAGTAGTTAATTATGTGTATGAACCAACTGTCTGCACAGATTCTTGAAGCTCCTCTCACAATTTACCTGTATGGGATGCAAGGAATTAATCAAAGTTCCCTAAACATATCAATTACAGGTATGACATGAACTGTGAGGGCTGTAATGGGGTACACGTACGGTGTTTTTGGGGATGTCCTACGACATAACCATCTACATATTTATATTAAACAGTGCACTTGAATAATAAACAATACTTGGTAGACGGATACAGATGTCGTTGTGATGTTGTTAGGCTGTGTGGCTGGTGTTGACACGTAAATGGGGTGTCTAGCTGATTACACCAGTTAAGACAGCGTGGTATGCTCATCCCATCTTTTGTTATTGTTGTATAGTATGGACGCCTTCCTCTCCGGGAGACGCTCTTATGCTCTGGTTCCTCACTCAAAGTAATTTTACATTAACAAGGGAACCTAGCTACTATTTGATGTAAATAATTATATTCATTCTTAGTGATTACTTTTTTATTAACTTTAGATACTAAACTAATCTATTAACAATGTTTCAAAATGTAAATATACGATGACTTTGATGACGTCACGGAGTCGATGACGTCACGGAGTCTCCCATTTTCCATCCTGAAGGGAGTATAGACTAGGGGAGACTGTGTTATTTGTGTGTGTGGTTGTGTGTGTGTGTCGGTTTCCCGACAGAGATGGTAATTTCGGAGTATATATATACTCCAAAGACCACCACCTCCCAAGAGCACTAGAGCAAGTGAGGGGTCATTTTTACGTTTTTTCATCAAGTCCCTGTTAATATGGGAGAACACTGTGTCTATGCTTAAGGCACAACTCGCCTAAACACGAGAGTGAAGTATACAACTTTAGAACACTTTCCCACCAGGAGACTCGAACCCTAGCCAGCACAGAAGCCTTCCAGCAACTGGCATAACAGGTACGCCTTAACCCACTCCACCACCTGCTCAGACCCCTAAAAGAGATGGTAATTTCGGAGTATTTATATGCTCCAAAGACCACCACCTCCCAAGAGCACTAGAGCAAGTGAGGGGTCATTTTTACGTTTTTTCATCAAGTCCCTGTTAATATGGGAGAACACTGTGTCTATGCTTAAGGCACAACTCTCCTAAACACGAGAGTGAAGTATACAACTTTAGAACACTTTCCCACCAGGAGACTCGAACCCTAGCCAGCACAGAGCCTTTCAGCAACTGGCATAACAGGTACGCCTTAACCCACTCCACCACCTGCTCAGACCCCTAAAAGAGATGGTAATTTCGGAGTATTTATATACTCCAAAGACCACCACCTCCCAAGAGCACTAGAGCAAGTGAGGGGTCATTTTTACTTTTTTTCATCACGTCCCTGTTAATATGGGAGAACACTGTGTCTATGCTTAAGGCACAACTCTCCTAAACACGAGAGTGAAGTATACAACTTTAGAACACTTTCCCACCAGGAGACTCGAACCCTAGCCAGCACAGAAGCCTTCCAGCAACTGGCACAACAGGTACGCCTTAACCCACTCCACCACCTGCTCAGACCCCTAAAAGAGATGGTAATTTCGGAGTATTTATATACTCCAAAGACCACCACCTCCCAAGAGCACTAGAGCAAGTGAGGGGTCATTTTTACGTTTTTTCATCAAGTCCCTGTTAATATGGGAGAACACTGTGTCTATGCTTAAGGCACAACTCTCCTAAACACGAGAGTGAAGTATACAACTTTAGAACACTTTCCCACCAGGAGACTCGAACCCTAGCCAGCACAGAAGCCTTTCCAGCAACTGGCATAACAGGTACGCCTTAACCCACTCCACCTACCTGCTTCAGACCCCTAAAAGAGATGGTAATTTCGGAGTATTATATATACTCCAAAGACCACCACCTCCCAAGAGCACTAGAGCAAGTGAGGGGTCATTTTTACGTTTTTTCATCAAGTCCCTGTTAATATGGGAGAACACTGTGTCTATGCTTAAGGCACAACTCGCCTAAACACTGAGAGTGAAGTATACAACTTTAGAACACTTTCCCACCAGGAGACTCGAACCCTAGCCAGCACAGAAGCCTTCCAGCAACTGGCATAACAGGTACGCCTTAACCCACTCCACCACCTGCTCAGACCCCTAAAAGAGATGGTAATTTCGGAGTATTTATATAGCTCCAAAGACCACCACCTCCCAAGAGCACTAGAGCAAGTGAGGGGTCATTTTTACGTTTTTTCATCAAGTCCCTGTTAATATGGGAGAACACTGTGTCTATGCTTAAGGCACAACTCTCCTAAACACGAGAGTGAAGTATACAACTTTAGAACACTTTCCCACCAGGAGACTCGAACCCTAGCCAGCACAGAGCCTTTCAGCAACTGGCATAACAGGTACGCCTTAACCCACTCCACCACCTGCTCAGACCCCTAAAAGAGATGGTAATTTCGGAGTATTTATATACTCCAAAGACCACCACCTCCCAAGAGCACTAGAGCAAGTGAGGGGTCATTTTTACTTTTTTTCATCACGTCCCTGTTAATATGGGAGAACACTGTGTCTATGCTTAAGGCACAACTCTCCTAAACACGAGAGTGAAGTATACAACTTTAGAACACTTTCCCACCAGGAGACTCGAACCCTAGCCAGCACAGAAGCCTTCCAGCAACTGGCACAACAGGTACGCCTTAACCCACTCCACCACCTGCTCAGACCCCTAAAAGAGATGGTAATTTCGGAGTATTTATATACTCCAAAGACCACCACCTCCCAAGAGCACTAGAGCAAGTGAGGGGTCATTTTTACGTTTTTTCATCAAGTCCCTGTTAATATGGGAGACACTGTGTCTATGCTTAAGGCACAACTCTCCTAAACACGAGAGTGAAGTATACAACTTTAGAACACTTTCCCACCAGGAGACTCGAACCCTAGCCAGCACAGAAGCTTTCCAGCAACTGGCATAACAGGTACGCCTTAACCCACTCCACCTCCTGCTCAGACCCCTAAAAGAGATGGTAATTTCGGAGTATTTATATACTCCAAAGACCACCACCTCCCAAGAGCACTAGAGCAATTGAGGGGTCATTTTTACGTTTTTTCATCAAATCCCTGTTAATATGGGAGAACACTGTGTCTATGCTTAAGGCACAACTCTCCTAAACATGAGAGTGAAGTATACAACTTTAGAACACTTTCCCACCAGGAGACTCGAACCCTAGCCAGCACAGAAGCCTTCCAGCAACTGGCATAACAGGTACGCCTTAACCCACTCCACCACCTGCTCAGACCCCTAAAAGAGATGGTAATTTCGGTGTATTTATATACTCCAAAGACCACCACCTCCCAAGAGCACTAGAGCAAGTGAGGGGTCATTTTTACGTTTTTTCATCAAGTCCCTGTTAATATGGGAGAACACTGTGTCTATGCTTAAGGCACAACTCTCCTAAACACGAGAGTGAAGTATACAACTTTAGAACACTTTCCCACCAGGAGACTCGAATCCTAGCCAGCACAGAAGCCTTCCAGCAACTGGCATAACAGGTACGCCTTAACCCACTCCACCACCTGTTCAGACCCCTAAAAGAGATGGTAATTTCGGAGTATATATATACTCCAAAGACCACCACCTCCCAAGAGCACTAGAGCAAGTGAGGGGTCATTTTTACGTTTTTTCATCAAGTCCCTGTTAATATGGGAGAACACTGTGTCTATGCTTAAGGCACAACTCGCCTAAACACGAGAGTGAAGTATACAACTTTAGAACACTTTCCCACCAGGAGACTCGAACCCTAGCCAGCACAGAAGCCTTCCAGCAACTGGCATAACAGGTACGCCTTAACCCACTCCACCACCTGCTCAGACCCCTAAAAGAGATGGTAATTTCGGAGTATTTATATGCTCCAAAGACCACCACCTCCCAAGAGCACTAGAGCAAGTGAGGGGTCATTTTTACGTTTTTTCATCAAGTCCCTGTTAATATGGGAGAACACTGTGTCTATGCTTAAGGCACAACTCTCCTAAACACGAGAGTGAAGTATACAACTTTAGAACACTTTCCCACCAGGAGACTCGAACCCTAGCCAGCACAGAAGCCTTTCAGCAACTGGCATAACAGGTACGCCTTAACCCACTCCACCACCTGCTCAGACCCCTAAAAGAGATGGTAATTTCGGAGTATTTATATACTCCAAAGACCACCACCTCCCAAGAGCACTAGAGCAAGTGAGGGGTCATTTTTACGTTTTTTCATCAAGTCCCTGTTAATATGGGAGAACACTGTGTCTATGCTTAAGGCACAACTCGCCTAAACACGAGAGTGAAGTATACAACTTTAGAACACTTTCCCACCAGGAGACTCGAACCCTAGCCAGCACAGAAGCCTTCCAGCAACTGGCATAACAGGTACGCCTTAACCCACTCCACCACCTGCTCAGACCCCTAAAAGAGATGGTAATTTCGGAGTATTTATATGCTCCAAAGACCACCACCTCCCAAGAGCACTAGAGCAAGTGAGGGGTCATTTTTACGTTTTTTCATCAAGTCCCTGTTAATATGGGAGAACACTGTGTCTATGCTTAAGGCACAACTCTCCTAAACACGAGAGTGAAGTATACAACTTTAGAACACTTTCCCACCAGGAGACTCGAACCCTAGCCAGCACAGAAGCCTTTCAGCAACTGGCATAACAGGTACGCCTTAACCCACTCCACCACCTGCTCAGACCCCTAAAAGAGATGGTAATTTCGGAGTATTTATATACTCCAAAGACCACCACCTCCCAAGAGCACTAGAGCAAGTGAGGGGTCATTTTTACTTTTTTTCATCACGTCCCTGTTAATATGGGAGAACACTGTGTCTATGCTTAAGGCACAACTCTCCTAAACACGAGAGTGAAGTATACAACTTTAGAACACTTTCCCACCAGGAGACTCGAACCCTAGCCAGCACAGAAGCCTTCCAGCAACTGGCACAACAGGTACGCCTTAACCCACTCCACCACCTGCTCAGACCCCTAAAAGAGATGGTAATTTCGGAGTATTTATATACTCCAAAGACCACCACCTCCCAAGAGCACTAGAGCAAGTGAGGGGTCATTTTTACGTTTTTTCATCAAGTCCCTGTTAATATGGGAGACACTGTGTCTATGCTTAAGGCACAACTCTCCTAAACACGAGAGTGAAGTATACAACTTTAGAACACTTTCCCACCAGGAGACTCGAACCCTAGCCAGCACAGAAGCTTTCCAGCAACTGGCATAACAGGTACGCCTTAACCCACTCCACCTCCTGCTCAGACCCCTAAAAGAGATGGTAATTTCGGAGTATTTATATACTCCAAAGACCACCACCTCCCAAGAGCACTAGAGCAATTGAGGGGTCATTTTTACGTTTTTTCATCAAATCCCTGTTAATATGGGAGAACACTGTGTCTATGCTTAAGGCACAACTCTCCTAAACATGAGAGTGAAGTATACAACTTTAGAACACTTTCCCACCAGGAGACTCGAACCCTAGCCAGCACAGAAGCCTTCCAGCAACTGGCATAACAGGTACGCCTTAACCCACTCCACCACCTGCTCAGACCCCTAAAAGAGATGGTAATTTCAGTGTATTTATATACTCCAAAGACCACCACCTCCCAAGAGCACTAGAGCAAGTGAGGGGTCATTTTTACGTTTTTTCATCAAGTCCCTGTTAATATGGGAGAACACTGTGTCTATGCTTAAGGCACAACTCTCCTAAACACGAGAGTGAAGTATACAACTTTAGAACACTTTCCCACCAGGAGACTCGAACCCTAGCCAGCACAGAAGCCTTCCAGCAACTGGCATAACAGGTACGCCTTAACCCACTCCACCACCTGTTCAGACCCCTAAAAGAGATGGTAATTTCGGAGTATATATATACTCCAAAGACCACCACCTCCCAAGAGCACTAGAGCAAGTGAGGGGTCATTTTTACGTTTTTTCATCAAGTCCCTGTTAATATGGGAGAACACTGTGTCTATGCTTAAGGCACAACTCTCCTAAACACGAGAGTGAAGTATACAACTTTAGAACACTTTCCCACCAGGAGACTCGAACCCTAGCCAGCACAGAAGCCTTCCAGCAACTGGCATAACAGGTACGCCTTAACCCACTGCACCACCTGCTCAGACCCCTAAAAGAGATGGTAATTTCGGAGTATTTATATACTCCAAAGACCACCACCTCCCAAGAGCACTAGAGCAAGTGAGGGGTCATTTTTACTTTTTTTCATCACGTCCCTGTTAATATGGGAGAACACTGTGTCTATGCTTAAGGCACAACTCTCCTAAACACAAGAGTGAAGTATACAACTTTAGAACACTTTCCCACCAGGAGACTCGAACCCTAGCCAGCACAGAAGCCTTCCAGCAACTGGCATAACAGGTACGCCTTAACCCACTCCACCACCTGCTCAGACCCCTAAAAGAGATGGTAATTTCGGAGTATTTATATACTCCAAAGACCACCACCTCCCAAGAGCACTAGAGCAAGTGAGGGGTCATTTTTACGTTTTTTCATCAAGTCCCTGTTAATATGGGAGAACACTGTGTCTATGCTTAAGGCACAACTCTCCTAAACACGAGAGTGAAGTATACAACTTTAGAATTCTTTCCCACCAGGAGACTCGAACCCTAGCCAGCACAGAAGCCTTCCCGCAACTGGCATAACAGGTATGCCTTAACCCACTCCACCACCTGCTCAGACCCCTAAAAGAGATGGTAATTTCGGAGTATTTATATACTCCAAAGACCACCACCTCCCAAGAGCACTAGAGCAAGTGAGGGGTCATTTTTACGTTTTTTCATCAAGTCCCTGTTAATATGGGAGAACACTGTGTCTATGCTTAAGGCACAACTCTCCTAAACACGAGAGTGAAGTATACAACTTTAGAACACTTTCCCACCAGGAGACTCGAACCCTAGCCAGCACAGAAGCCTTTCAGCAACTGGCATAACAGGTACGCCTTAACCCACTCCACCACCTACTCAGACCCCTAAAAGAGATGGTAATTTCGGAGTATTTATATACTCCAAAGACCACCACCTCCCAAGAGCACTAGAGCAAGTGAGGGGTCATTTTTACGTTTTTTCATCAAGTCCCTGTTAATATGGGAGAACACTGTGTCTATGCTTAAGGCACAACTCTCCTAAACACGAGAGTGAAGTATACAACTTTAGAACACTTTCCCACCAGGAGACTCGAACCCTAGCCAGCACAGAAGCCTTTCAGCAACTGGCATAACAGGTATGCCTTAACCCACTCCACCACCTGCTCAGACCCCTAAAAGAGATGGTAATTTCGGAGTATTTATATACTCCAAAGACCACCACCTCCCAAGAGCACTAGAGCAAGTGAGGGGTCATTTTTACGTTTTTTCATCAAGTCCCTGTTAATATGGGAGAACACTGTGTCTATGCGTAAGGCACAACTCTCCAAAACACGAGAGTGAAGTATACAACTTTAGAACACTTTCCCACCAGGAGACTCGAACCCTAGCCAGCACAGAAGCCTTTCAGCAACTGGCATAACAGGTACGCCTTAACCCACTCCACCACCTGCTCAGACCCCTAAAAGAGATGGTAATTTCGGAGTATTTATATACTCCAAAGACCACCACCTCCCAAGAGCACTAGAGCAAGTGAGGGGTCATTTTTACTTTTTTTCATCACGTCCCTGTTAATATGGGAGAACACTGTGTCTATGCTTAAGGCACAACTCTCCTAAACACAAGAGTGAAGTATACAACTTTAGAACACTTTCCCACCTGGAGACTCGAACCCTAGCCAGCACAGAAGCCTTCCAGCAACTGGCATAACAGGTACGCCTTAACCCACTCCACCACCTGCTCAGACCCCTAAAAGAGATGGTAATTTCGGAGTATTTATATACTCCAAAGACCACCACCTCCCAAGAGCACTAGAGCAAGTGAGGGGTCATTTTTACGTTTTTTCATCAAGTCCCTGTTAATATGGGAGAACACTGTGTCTATGCTTAAGGCACAACTCTCCTAAACACGAGAGTGAAGTATACAACTTTAGAATTCTTTCCCACCAGGAGACTCGAACCCTAGCCAGCACAGAAGCCTTCCCGCAACTGGCATAACAGGTATGCCTTAACCCACTCCACCACCTGCTCAGACCCCTAAAAGAGATGGTAATTTCGGAGTATTTATATACTCCAAAGACCACCACCTCCCAAGAGCACTAGAGCAAGTGAGGGGTCATTTTTACGTTTTTTCATCAAGTCCCTGTTAATATGGGAGAACACTGTGTCTATGCTTAAGGCACAACTCTCCTAAACACGAGAGTGAAGTATACAACTTTAGAACACTTTCCCACCAGGAGACTCGAACCCTAGCCAGCACAGAAGCCTTTCAGCAACTGGCATAACAGGTACGCCTTAACCCACTCCACCACCTACTCAGACCCATAAAAGAGATGGTAATTTCGGAGTATTTATATACTCCAAAGACCACCACCTCCCAAGAGCACTAGAGCAAGTGAGGGGTCATTTTTACGTTTTTTCATCAAGTCCCTGTTAATATGGGAGAACACTGTGTCTATGCTTAAGGCACAACTCTCCTAAACACGAGAGTGAAGTATACAACTTTAGAACACTTTCCCACCAGGAGACTCGAACCCTAGCCAGCACAGAAGCCTTTCAGCAACTGGCATAACAGGTATGCCTTAACCCACTCCACCACCTGCTCAGACCCCTAAAAGAGATGGTAATTTCGGAGTATTTATATACTCCAAAGACCACCACCTCCCAAGAGCACTAGAGCAAGTGAGGGGTCATTTTTACGTTTTTTCATCAAGTCCCTGTTAATATGGGAGAACACTGTGTCTATGCGTAAGGCACAACTCTCCAAAACACGAGAGTGAAGTATACAACTTTAGAACACTTTCCCACCAGGAGACTCGAACCCTAGCCAGCACAGAAGCCTTTCAGCAACTGGCATAACAGGTACGCCTTAACCCACTCCACCACCTGCTCAGACCCCTAAAAGAGATGGTAATTTCGGAGTATTTATATACTCCAAAGACCACCACCTCCCAAGAGCACTAGAGCAAGTGAGGGGTCATTTTTACTTTTTTTCATCACGTCCCTGTTAATATGGGAGAACACTGTGTCTATGCTTAAGGCACAACTCTCCTAAACACAAGAGTGAAGTATACAACTTTAGAACACTTTCCCACCAGGAGACTCGAACCCTAGCCAGCACAGAAGCTTTCCAGCAACTGGCATAACAGGTACGCCTTAACCCACTCCACCACCTGCTCAGACCCCTAAAAGAGATGGTAATTTCGGAGTATTTATATACTCCAAAGACCACCACCTCCCAAGAGCACTAGAGCAAGTGAGGGGTCATTTTTACGTTTTTTCATCAAGTCCCTGTTAATATGGGAGAACACTGTGTCTATGCTTAAGGCACAACTCTCCTAAACACGAGAGTGAAGTATACAACTTTAGAACACTTTCCCACCAGGAGACTCGAACCCTAGCCAGCACAGAAGCCTTTCAGCAACTGGCATAACAGGTACGCCTTAACCCACTCCACCACCTACTCAGACCCCTAAAAGAGATGGTAATTTCGGAGTATTTATATACTCCAAAGACCACCACCTCCCAAGAGCACTAGAGCAAGTGAGGGGTCATTTTTACGTTTTTTCATCAAGTCCCTGTTAATATGGGAGAACACTGTGTCTATGCTTAAGGCACAACTCTCCTAAACACGAGAGTGAAGTATACAACTTTAGAACACTTTCCCACCAGGAGACTCGAACCCTAGCCAGCACAGAAGCCTTTCAGCAACTGGCATAACAGGTATGCCTTAACCCACTCCACCACCTGCTCAG
This sequence comes from Procambarus clarkii, assembly GCF_040958095.1. NCBI lineage: Eukaryota > Metazoa > Arthropoda > Malacostraca > Decapoda > Cambaridae > Procambarus > Procambarus clarkii. The sequence continues at coordinate 43,952 of NW_027190165.1, forward strand.
ACCCCTAAAAGAGATGGTAATTTCAGAGTATTTATATACTCCAAAGACCACCACCTCCCAAGAGCACTAGAGCAAGTGAGGGGTCATTTTTACGTTTTTTCATCAAGTCCCTGTTAATATGGGAGAACACTGTGTCTATGCGTAAGGCACAACTCTCCAAAACACGAGAGTGAAGTATACAACTTTAGAACACTTTCCCACCAGGAGACTCGAACCCTAGCCAGCACAGAAGCCTTTCAGCAACTGGCATAACAGGTACGCCTTAACCCACTCCACCACCTGCTCAGACCCCTAAAAGAGATAGTAATTTCGGAGTATTTATATACTCCAAAGACCACCACCTCCCAAGAGCACTAGAGCAAGTGAGGGGTCATTTTTACGTTTTTTCATCAAGTCCCTGTTAATATGGGAGAACACTGTGTCTATGCTTAAGGCACAACTCTCCTAAACACGAGAGTGAAGTATACAACTTTAGAATTCTTTCCCACCAGGAGACTCGAACCCTAGCCAGCACAGAAGCCTTCCAGCAACTGGCATAACAGGTATGCCTTAACCCACTCCACCACCTGCTCAGACCCCTAAAAGAGATGGTAATTTCGGAGTATTTATACACTCCAAAGACCACCACCTCCCAAGAGCACTAGAGCAAGTGAGGGGTCATTTTTACGTTTTTTCATCAAGTCCCTGTTAATATGGGAGAACACTGTGTCTATGCTTAAGGCACAACTCGCCTAAACACGAGAGTGAAGTATACAACTTTAGAAAACTTTCCCACCAGGAGACTCGAACCCTAGCCAGCACAGAAGCCTTCCAGCAACTGGCATAACAGGTACGCCTTAACCCACTCCACCACCTGATCAGACCCCTAAAAGAGATGGTAATTTCGGAGTATTTATATACTCCAAAGACCACCACCTCCCAAGAGCACTAGAGCAAGTGAGGGGTCATTTTTACGTTTTTTCATCAAGTCCCTGTTAATATGGGAGAACACTGTATCTATGCGTAAGGCACAACTCTCCAAAACACGAGAGTGAAGTATACAACTTTAGAACACTTTCCCACCAGGAGACTCGAACCCTAGCCAGCACAGAAGCCTTTCAGCAACTGGCATAACAGGTACGCCTTAACCCACTCCACCACCTGCTCAGACCCCTAAAAGAGATGGTAATTTCGGAGTATTTATATACTCCAAAGACCACCACCTCCCAAGAGCACTAGAGCAAGTGAGGGGTCATTTTTACGTTTTTTCATCAAGTCCCTGTTAATATGGGAGAACACTGTGTCTATGCTTAAGGCACAACTCTCCTAAACACGAGAGTGAAGTATACAACTTTAGAATTCTTTCCCACCAGGAGACTCGAACCCTAGCCAGCACAGAAGCCTTCCAGCAACTGGCATAACAGGTATGCCTTAACCCACTCCACCACCTGCTCAGACCCCTAAAAGAGATGGTAATTTCGGAGTATTTATATACTCCAAAGACCACCACCTCCCAAGAGCACTAGAGCAAGTGAGGGGTCATTTTTACGTTTTTTCATCAAGTCCCTGTTAATATGGGAGAACACTGTGTCTATGCTTAAGGCACAACTCGCCTAAACACGAGAGTAAAGTATACAACTTTAGAACACTTTCCCACCAGGAGACTCGAACCCTAGCCAGCACAGAAGCCTTCCAGCAACTGGCATAACAGGTACGCCTTAACCCACTCCACCACCTGCTCAGACCCCTAAAAGAGATGGTAATTTTGGAGTATTTATATGCTCCAAAGACCACCACCTCCCAAGAGCACTAGAGCAAGTGAGGGGTCATTTTTACGTTTTTTCATCAAGTCCCTGTTAATATGGGAGAACACTGTGTCTATGCTTAAGGCACAACTCTCCTAAACACGAGAGTGACGTATACAACTTTAGAACACTTTCCCACCAGGAGACTCGAACCCTAGCCAGCACAGAAGCCTTTCAGCAACTGGCATAACAGGTATGCCTTAACCCACTCCACCACCTGCTCAGACCCCTAAAAGAGATGGTAATTTCGGAGTATTTATATACTCCAAAGACCACCACCTCCCAAGAGCACTAGAGCAAGTGAGGGGTCATTTTTACGTTTTTTCATCAAGTCCCTGTTAATATGGGAGAACACTGTATCTATGCGTAAGGCACAACTCTCCAAAACACGAGAGTGAAGTATACAACTTTAGAACACTTTCCCACCAGGAGACTCGAACCCTAGCCAGCACAGAAGCCTTTCAGCAACTGGCATAACAGGTACGCCTTAACCCACTCCACCACCTGCTCAGACCCCTAAAAGAGATGGTAATTTCGGAGTATTTATATACTCCAAAGACCACCACCTCCCAAGAGCACTAGAGCAAGTGAGGGGTCATTTTTACGTTTTTTCATCAAGTCCCTGTTAATATGGGAGAACACTGTGTCTATGCTTAAGGCACAACTCTCCTAAACACGAGAGTGAAGTATACAACTTTAGAATTCTTTCCCACCAGGAGACTCGAACCCTAGCCAGCACAGAAGCCTTCCAGCAACTGGCATAACAGGTATGCCTTAACCCACTCCACCACCTGCTCAGACCCCTAAAAGAGATGGTAATTTCGGAGTATTTATATACTCCAAAGACCACCACCTCCCAAGAGCACTAGAGCAAGTGAGGGGTCATTTTTACGTTTTTTCATCAAGTCCCTGTTAATATGGGAGAACACTGTGTCTATGCTTAAGGCACAACTCGCCTAAACACGAGAGTGAAGTATACAACTTTAGAACACTTTCCCACCAGGAGACTCGAACCCTAGCCAGCACAGAAGCCTTTCAGCAACTGGCATAACAGGTATGCCTTAACCCACTCCACCACCTGCTCAGACCCCTAAAAGAGATGGTAATTTCGGAGTATTTATATACTCCAAAGACCACCACCTCCCAAGAGCACTAGAGCAAGTGAGGGGTCATTTTTACGTTTTTTCATCAAGTCCCTGTTAATATGGGAGAACACTGTATCTATGCGTAAGGCACAACTCTCCAAAACACGAGAGTGAAGTATACAACTTTAGAACACTTTCCCACCAGGAGACTCGAACCCTAGCCAGCACAGAAGCCTTTCAGCAACTGGCATAACAGGTACGCCTTAACCCACTCCACCACCTGCTCAGACCCCTAAAAGAGATGGTAATTTCGGAGTATTTATATACTCCAAAGACCACCACCTCCCAAGAGCACTAGAGCAAGTGAGGGGTCATTTTTACGTTTTTTCATCAAGTCCCTGTTAATATGGGAGACACTGTGTCTATGCTTAAGGCACAACTCTCCTAAACACGAGAGTGAAGTATACAACTTTAGAATTCTTTCCCACCAGGAGACTCGAACCCTAGCCAGCACAGAAGCCTTCCAGCAACTGGCATAACAGGTATGCCTTAACCCACTCCACCACCTGCTCAGACCCCTAAAAGAGATGGTAATTTCGGAGTATTTATATACTCCAAAGACCACCACCTCCCAAGAGCACTAGAGCAAGTGAGGGGTCATTTTTACGTTTTTTCATCAAGTCCCTGTTAATATGGGAGAACACTGTGTCTATGCTTAAGGCACAACTCTCCTAAACATGAGAGTGAAGTATACAACTTTAGAACACTTTCCCACCAGGAGACTCGAACCCTAGCAAGCACAGAAGCCTTCCAGCAACTGGCATAACAGGTACGCCTTAACCCACTCCACCACCTGCTCAGACCCCTAAAAGAGATGGTAATTTCGGTGTATTTATATACTCCAAAGACCACCACCTCCCAAGAGCACTAGAGCAAGTGAGGGGTCATTTTTACGTTTTTTCATCAAGTCCCTGTTAATATGGGAGAACACTGTGTCTATGCTTAAGGCACAACTCTCCTAAACACGAGAGTGAAGTATACAACTTTAGAACACTTTCCCACCAGGAGACTCGAACCCTAGCCAGCACAGAAGCCTTCCAGCAACTGGCATAACAGGTACGCCTTAACCCACTCCACCACCTGTTCAGACCCCTAAAAGAGATGGTAATTTCGGAGTATTTATATACTCCAAAGACCACCACCTCCCAAGAGCACTAGAGCAAGTGAGGGGTCATTTTTACGTTTTTTCATCAAGTCCATGTTAATATGGGAGAACACTGTGTCTATGCTTAAGGCACAACTCTCCTAAACACGAGAGTGAGGTATACAACTTTAGAACACTTTCCCACCAGGAGACTCGAACCCTAGCCAGCACAGAAGCCCTTCAGCAACTGGCATAACAGGTACGCCTTAACCCACTGCACCACCTGCTCAGACCCCTAAAAGAGATGGTAATTTCGGAGTATTTATATACTCCAAAGACCACCACCTCCCAAGAGCACTAGAGCAAGTGAGGGGTCATTTTTACTTTTTTTCATCACGTCCCTGTTAATATGGGAGAACACTGTGTCTATGCTTAAGGCACAACTCTCCTAAACACAAGAGTGAAGTATACAACTTTAGAACACTTTCCCACCAGGAGACTCGAACCCTAGCCAGCACAGAAGCCTTCCAGCAACTGGCATAACAGGTACGCCTTAACCCACTCCACCACCTGCTCAGACCCCTAAAAGAGATGGTAATTTCGGAGTATTTATATACTCCAAAGACCACCACCTCCCAAGAGCACTAGAGCAAGTGAGGGGTCATTTTTACGTTTTTTCATCAAGTCCCTGTTAATATTGGAGACACTGTGTCTATGCTTAAGGCACAACTCTCCTAAACACGAGAGTGAAGTATACAACTTTAGAACACTTTCCCACCAGGAGACTCGAACCCTAGCCAGCACAGAAGCCTTTCAGCAACTGGCATAACAGGTACGCCTTAACCCACTCCACCACCTGCTCAGACCCCTAAAAGAGATGGTAATTTCGGAGTATTTATATACTCCAAAGACCACCACCTCCCAAGAGCACTAGAGCAAGTGAGGGGTCATTTTTACGTTTTTTCATCAAGTCCCTGTTAATATGGGAGAACACTGTGTCTATGCTTACGGCACAACTCTCCTAAACACGAGAGTGAAGTATACAACTTTAGAATTCTTTCCCACCAGGAGACTCGAACCCTAGCCAGCACAGAAGCCTTCCAGCAACTGGCATAACAGGTATGCCTTAACCCACTCCACCACCTGCTCAGACCCCTAAAAGAGATGGTAATTTCGGAGTATTTATATACTCCAAAGACCACCACCTCCCAAGAGCACTAGAGCAAGTGATGGGTCATTTTTACGTTTTTTCATCAAGTCCCTGTTAATATGGGAGAACACTGTGTCTATGCTTAAGGCACAACTCGCCTAAACACGAGAGTAAAGTATACAACTTTAGAACACTTTCCCACCAGGAGACTCGAACCCTAGCCAGCACAGAAGCCTTCCAGCAACTGGCATAACAGGTACGCCTTAACCCACTCCACCACCTGCTCAGACCCCTAAAAGAGATGGTAATTTCGGAGTATTTATATGCTCCAAAGACCACCACCTCCCAAGAGCACTAGAGCAAGTGAGGGGTCATTTTTACGTTTTTTCATCAAGTCCCTGTTAATATGGGAGACCACTGTGTCTATGCTTAAGGCACAACTCTCCTAAACACGAGAGTGACGTATACAACTTTAGAACACTTTCCCACCAGGAGACTCGAACCCTAGCCAGCACAGAAGCCTTTCAGCAACTGGCATAACAGGTTTGCCTTAACCCACTCCACCACCTGCTCAGACCCCTAAAAGAGATGGTAATTTTGGAGTATTTATATACTCCAAAGACCACCACCTCCCAAGAGCACTAGAGCAAGTGAGGGGTCATTTTTACGTTTTTTCATCAAGTCCCTGTTAATATGGGAGAACACTGTATCTATGCGTAAGGCACAACTCTCCAAAACACGAGAGTGAAGTATACAACTTTAGAACACTTTCCCACCAGGAGACTCGAACCCTAGCCAGCACAGAAGCCTTTCAGCAACTGGCATAACAGGTACGCCTTAACCCACTCCACCACCTGCTCAGACCCCTAAAAGAGATGGTAATTTCGGAGTATTTATATACTCCAAAGACCACCACCTCCCAAGAGCACTAGAGCAAGTGAGGGGTCATTTTTACGTTTTTTCATCAAGTCCCTGTTAATATGGGAGAACACTGTGTCTATGCTTAAGGCACAACTCTCCTAAACACGAGAGTGAAGTATACAACTTTAGAATTCTTTCCCACCAGGAGACTCGAACCCTAGCCAGCACAGAAGCCTTCCAGCAACTGGCATAACAGGTATGCCTTAACCCACTCCACCACCTGCTCAGACCCCTAAAAGAGATGGTAATTTCGGAGTATTTATATACTCCAAAGACCACCACCTCCCAAGAGCACTAGAGCAAGTGAGGGGTCATTTTTAGGTTTTTTCATCAAGTCCCTGTTAATATGGGAGAACACTGTGTCTATGCTTAAGGCACAACTCGCCTAAACACGAGAGTGAAGTATACAACTTTAGAACACTTTCCCACCAGGTGACTCGAACCCTAGCCAGCACAGAAGCCTTCCAGCAACTGGCATAACAGGTACGCCTTAACCCACTCCACCACCTGCTCAGACCCCTAAAAGAGATGGTAATTTCGGAGTATTTATATGCTCCAAAGACCACCACCTCCCAAGAGCACTAGAGCAAGTGAGGGGTCATTTTTACGTTTTTTCATCAAGTCCCTGTTAATATGGGAGAACACTGTGTCTATGCTTAAGGCACAACTCTCCTAAACACGAGAGTGAAGTATACAACTTTAGAACTCTTTCCCACCAGGAGACTCGAACCCTAGCCAGCACAGAAGCCTTTCAGCAACTGGCATAACAGGTACGCCTTAACCCACTCCACCACCTGCTCAGACCCCTAAAAGAGATGGTAATTTCGGAGTATTTATATACTCCAAAGACCACCACCTCCCAAGAGCACTAGAGCAAGTGAGGGGTCATTTTT
>NW_027190166.1:0-50843 GCF_040958095.1 Procambarus clarkii
AACACATTGATTTTTATCATTTGTATTGGAAACAACATTGTCATATGTCTTTTCTTGGATCTAAATAATACGAAACCTTGCATTATGATTCGAAGTTAAAATCCTCAAATTTGGTATAATCGTGACTTTTTTCACGTTTTTCATGTAGTTTGATATTACGTAAATATATTCATTTTTACCAATATTTCGATACTATTTCATGTAGTAAAACGATATGTGATTTGGCCTTCAAATCTCAGAATTTCGCATAATATTGCATTTTAAGCAAGTTTTCTTGCATTTTGTTTCGTACGAGAAATCATCGAATTTAGCAATATATTGACGTTTATCATTTCCTTTTCCTTTATGTGATTTAATTAAAATATCATCGAATTAGGCAATATTTTGCCGTTTTTCCACGTTTTTGTGAATTTTCAGTTTATTAGTATTAACTCAATAAATATACAATAAAAATGATGCAAACACATAATTGATTAGATTATAACCTTAAATACTTCATTTTCAATCATCTATTTGTTTCTCTTTAAAATACTGAGTAAGATATTGAAAAGGGGGAGAAGTTCTGTTTTTATTGCATATATCGACGTTTCAGCCGGAATAGAGCGGTTTTACGTGTACATCTTCCATCGGTAATATAAACGGAAAATCAGGAACATTTCAGTTAATTCTAATGAAAACACATTGATTTTTATCATTTGTATTGGAAACAACATTGTCATATGTCTTTTCTTGAATCTAAATAATACGAAACCTCGCATTATGATTCGAAGTTAAAATCCTCAAATTTGGTATAATCGTGACTTTTTTCACGTTTTTCATGTAGTTTGATATTACGTAAATATATTCATTTTTACCAATATTTCGATACTATTTCATGTAGTATCACGATATGTGATTTGGCCTTCAAATCTCAGAATTTCGCATAATATTGCATTTTAAGCAAGTTTTCTTGCATTTTGTTTCGTACGAGAAATCATCGAATTTAGCAATATTTTGACGTTTATCATTCCCTTTTCCTTTATGTGATTTAATCAAAATATCATCGAATTAGGCAATATTTTGCCGTTTTTCCACGTTTTTGTGAATTTTCAGTTTATTAGTATTAACTCAATAAATATACAATAAAAATGATGCAAACACATAATTGATTAGATTATGACCTTAAATACTTCATTTTCAATTATCTATTTGTTTCTCTTTAAAATACTGAGTAAGATATTGAAAAAGGGGGAGAAGTTCTGTTTTTATTGCATACATCGACGTTTCAGCCGGATTAGAGCGGTTTTACGTGTACATCTTCCATCGGTAATATAAACGGAAAATCAGGAACATTTCAGTTAATTCTAATGAAAACACATTGATTTTTATCATTTGTATTGGAAACAACATTGTCATATGTCTTTTCTTGGATCTAAATAATACGAAACCTCGCATTATGATTCAAAGTTAAAATCCTCAAATTTGGTATAATCGTGACTTTTTTCACGTTTTTCATGTAGTTTGATATTACGTAAAATATTCATTTTTACCAATATTTCGATACTATTTCATGTAGTATCACGATATGTGATTTGGCCTTCAAATCTCAGAATTTCGCATAATATTGCATTTTAAGCAAGTTTTCTTGCATTTTGTTTCGTACGAGAAATCATCGAATTTAGCAATATTTTGACGTTTATCATTCCCTTTTCCTTTATGTGATTTAATCAAAATATCATCGAATTAGGCAATATTTTGCCGTTTTTCCACGTTTTGGTGAATTTTCAGTTTATTAGTATTAACTCAATAAATATACAATAAAAATGATGCAAACACATAATTGATTAGATTATAACCTTAAATACTTCATTTTCAATCATCTATTTGTTTCTCTTTAAAATACTGAGTAAGATATTGAAAAGGGGAGAAGTTCTGTTTTTATTGCATATATCGACGTTTCAGCCGGATTAGAGCGGTTTTACGTGTACATCTTCCATCGGTAATATAAACGGAAAATCAGGAACATTTTAGTTAATTCTAATGAAAACACATTGATTTTTATAATTTGTATTGGAAACAACATTGTCATATGTCTTTTCATGGATCTAAATAGTACGAAACCTCGCTTCATGATTCGAAGTTAAAATCCTCAAATTTGGTATAATCGTGACTTTTTTCACGTTTTTCATGTAGTTTGATATTACGTAAATATATTCATTTTTACCAATATTTCGATACTATTTCATGTAGTATCACGATATGTGATTTGGCCTTCAAATCTCAGAATTTCGCATAATATTGCATTTTAAGCAAGTTTTCTTGCATTTTGTTTCGTACGAGAAATCATCGAATTTAGCAATATTTTGACGTTTATCATTCCCTTTTCCTTTATGTGATTTAATCAAAATATCATCGAATTAGGCAATATTTTGCCGTTTTTCCACGTTTTTGTGAATTTTCAGTTTATTAGTATTAACTCAATAAATATACAATAAAAATGATGCAAACACATAATTGATTAGATTATAACCTTAAATACTTCATTTTCAATCATCTATTTGTTTCTCTTTAAAATACTGAGTAAGATATTGAAAAGGGGGAGAAGTTCTGTTTTTATTGCATACATCGACGTTTCAGCCGGATTAGAGCGGTTTTACGTGTACATCTTCCATCGGTAATATAAACGGAAAATCAGGAACATTTCAGTTAATTCTAATGAAAACACATTGATTTTTATCATTTGTATTGGAAACAACATTGTCATATGTCTTTTCTTGGATCTAAATAATACGAAACCTTGCATTATGATTCGAAGTTAAAATCCTCAAATTTGGTATAATCGTGACTTTTTTCACGTTTTTCATGTAGTTTGATATTACGTAAATATATTCATTTTTACCAATATTTCGATACTATTTCATGTAGTATCACGATATGTGATTTGGCCTTCAAATCTCAAAATTTCGCATAATATTGCATTTTAAGCAAGTTTTCTTGCATTTTATTTCGTACGAGAAATCATCGAATTTAGCAATATTTTGACGTTTATCATTCCCTTTTCCTTTATGTGATTTAATCAAAATATCATCGAATTAGGCAATATTTTGCCGTTTTTCCACGTTTTGGTGAATTTTCAGTTTATTTGTATTAACTCAATAAATATACAATAAAAATGATGCAAACACATAATTGATTAGATTATAACCTTAAATACTTGATTTTCAATCATCTATTTGTTTCTCTTTAAAATACTGAGTAAGATATTGAGAAGGGGAGAAGTTCTCTTTTTATTGCATATATCGACGTTTCAGCCGGATTAGAGCGGTTTTACGTGTACATCTTCCATCGGTAATATAAACGGAAAATCAGGAACATTTTAGTTAATTCTAATGAAAACACATTGATTTTTATAATTTGTATTGGAAACAACATTGTCATATGTCTTTTCATGGATCTAAATAGAACGAAACCTCGCTTCATGATTCGAAGTTAAAATCCTCAAATTTGGTATAATCGTGACTTTTTTCACGTTTTTCATGTAGTTTGATATTACGTAAATATATTCATTTTTACCAATATTTCGATACTATTTCATGTAGTAAAACGATATGTGATTTGGCCTTCAAATCTCAGAATTTCGCATAATATTGCATTTTAAGCAAGTTTTCTTGCATTTTGTTTCGTACGAGAAATCATCGAATTTAGCAATATTTTGACGTTTATCATTCCCTTTTCCTTTATGTGATTTAATCAAAATATCATCGAATTAGACAATATTTGGCCGTTTTTCCACGTTTTTGTGAATTTTCAGTTTATTAGTATTAACTCAATAAATATACAATAAAAATGATGCAAACACATAATTGATTAGATTATAACCTTAAATACTTCATTTTCAATCATCTATTTGTTTCTCTTTAAAATTTTGAGTAAGATATTGAAAAGGGGGAGAAGTTCTGTTTTTATTGCATATATCGACGTTTCAGCCTGAATAGAGCGGTTTTACGTGTACATCTTCCATCGGTAATATAAACGGAAAATCAGGAACATTTCAGTTAATTCTAATGAAAACACATTGATTTTTATAATTTGTATTGGAAACAACATTGTCATATGTCTTTTCATGGATCTAAATAGTACGAAACCTCGCTTCATGATTCGAAGTTAAAATCCTCAAATTTGGTATAATCGTGACTTTTTTCACGTTTTTCATGTAGTTTGATATTACGTAAATATATTCATTTTTACCAATATTTCGATACTATTTCATGTAGTAAAACGATATGTGATTTGGCCTTCAAATCTCAGAATTTCGCATAATATTGCATTTTAAGCAAGTTTTCTTGCATTTTGTTTCGAACGAGAAATCATCGAATTTAGCAATATTTTGACGTTTATCATTCCCTTTTCCTTTATGTGATTTAATCAAAATATCATCGAATTAGACAATATTTGGCCGTTTTTCCACGTTTTTGTGAATTTTCAGTTTATTAGTATTAACTCAATAAATATACAATAAAAATGATGCAAACACATAATTGATTAGATTATAACCTTAAATACTTCATTTTCAATCATCTATTTGTTTCTCTTTAAAATTTTGAGTAAGATATTGAAAAGGGGGAGAAGTTCTGTTTTTATTGCATATATCGACGTTTCAGCCTGAATAGAGCGGTTTTACGTGTACATCTTCCATCGGTAATATAAACGGAAAATCAGGAACATTTCAGTTAATTCTAATGAAAACACATTGATTTTTATCATTTGTATTGGAAACAACATTGTCATATGTCTTTTCTTGGATCTAAATAATACGAAACCTCGCATTATGATTCGAAGTTAAAATCCTCAAATTTGGTATAATCGTGACTTTTTCACGTTTTTCATGTAGTTTGATATTACGTAAATATATTCATTTTGACCAATATTTCGATACTATTTCATGTAGTATCACGATATGTGATTTGGCCTTCAAATCTCAGAATTTCGCATAATATTGCATTTTAAGCAAGTTTTCTTGCATTTTGTTTCGTACGAGAAATCATCGAATTTAGCAATATTTTGACGTTTATAATTTCCTTTTCCTTTATGTGATTTAATTAAAATATCATCGAATTAGGCAATATTTTGCCGTTTTTCCACGTTTTTGTGAATTTTCAGTTTATTAGTATTAACTCAATAAATATACAATAAAAATGATGCAAACACATAATTGATTAGATTATAACCTTAAATACTTCATTTTCAATCATCTATTTGTTTCTCTTTAAAATACTGAGTAAGATATTGAAAAGGGGAGAAGTTCTGTTTTTATTGCACATATCGACGTTTCAGCCGGATTAGAGCGGTTTTACGTGTACATCTTCCATCGGTAATATAAACGAAAAATCAGGAACATTTTAGTTAATTCTAATGAAAACACATTGATTTTTATAATTTGTATTGGAAACAACATTGTCATATGTCTTTTCATGGATCTAAATAGTACGAAACCTCGCTTCATGATTCGAAGTTAAAATCCTCAAATTTGGTATAATCGTGACTTTTTTCACGTTTTTCATGTAGTTTGTTATTACGTAAATATATTCATTTTTACCAATATTTCGATACTATTTCATGTAGTATCACGATATGTGATTTGGCCTTCAAATCTCAGAATTTCGCATAATATTGCATTTTAAGCAAGTTTTCTTGCATTTTGTTTCGTACGAGAAATCATCGAATTTAGCAATATTTTGACGTTTATCATTCCCTTTTCCTTTATGTGATTTAATCAAAATATCATCGAATTAGGCAATGTTTGGCCGTTTTTCCACGTTTTTGTGAATTTTCAGTTTATTAGTATTAACTCAATAAATATACAATAAAAATGATGCAAACACATAATTGATTAGATTATAACCTTAAATACTTCATTTTCAATCATTTATTTGTTTCTCTTTAAAATACTGAGTAAGATATTGAAAAGGGGGAGAAGTTCTGTTTTTATTGCATATATCGACGTTTCAGCCTGAATAGAGCGGTTTTACGTGTACATCTTCCATCGGTAATATAAACGGAAAATCAGGAACATTTCAGTTAATTCTAATGAAAACACATTGATTTTTATCATTTGTATTGGAAGCAACATTGTCATATGTCTTTTCTTGGATCTAAATAATACGAAACCTTGCTTTATGATTCGAAGTTGAAATCTTCAAATTTGGTATAATCGTGACTTTTTTCACGTTTTTCATGTAGTTTTTTTTTCGTTTTTCATATATTACGTAAATATATTCATTTTTACCAATATTTCGATACTATTTCATGTAGTATCACGATATGTGATTTGGCCTTCAAATCTCAGAATTTCGCATAATATTGCATTTTAAGCAAGTTTTCTTGCATTTTGTTTCGTACGAGAAATCATCGAATTTAGCAATATTTTGACGTTTATCATTCCCTTTTCCTTTATGTGATTTAATCAAAATATCATCGAATTAGGCAATATTTTGCCGTTTTTCCACGTTTTTGTGAATTTTCAGTTTATTAGTATTAACTCAATAAATATACAATAAAAATGATGCAAACACATAATTGATTAGATTATAACCTTAAATACTTCATTTTCAATCATCTATTTGTTTCTCTTTAAAATACTGAGTAAGATATTGAAAAGGGGGAGAAGTTCTGTTTTTATTGCATACATCGACGTTTCAGCCGGATTAGAGCGGTTTTACGTGTACATCTTCCATCGGTATTATAAACGGAAAATCAGGAACATTTCAGTTAATTCTAATGAAAACACATTGATTTTTATCATTTGTATTGGAAACAACATTGTCATATGTCTTTTCTTGGATCTAAATAATACGTAACCTTGCATTATGATTCGAAGTTAAAATCCTCAAATTTGGTATAATCGTGACTTTTTTCACGTTTTTCATGTAGTTTGATATTACGTAAATATATTCATTTTTACCAATATTTCGATACTATTTCATGTAGTAAAACGATATGTGATTTGGCCTTCAAATCTCAGAATTTCGCATAATATTGCATTTTAAGCAAGTTTTCTTGCATTTTGTTTCGTACGAGAAATCATCGAATTTAGCAATATTTTGACGTTTATCATTTCCTTTTCCTTTATGTGATTTAATTAAAATATCATCGAATTAGGCAATATTTTGCCGTTTTTCCACGTTTTTGTGAATTTTCAGTTTATTAGTATTAACTCAATAAATATACAATAAAAATGATGCAAACACATAATTGATTAGATTATAACCTTAAATACTTCATTTTCAATCATCTATTTGTTTCTCTTCAAAATACTGAGTAAGATATTGAAAAGGGGGAGAAGTTCTGTTTTTATTGCATATATCGACGTTTCAGCCGGAATAGAGCGGTTTTACGTGTACATCTTCCATCGGTAATATAAACGGAAAATCAGGAACATTTCAGTTAATTCTAATGAAAACACATTGATTTTTATCATTTGTATTGGAAACAACATTGTCATATGTCTTTTCTTGAATCTAAATAATACGAAACCTCGCATTATGATTCGAAGTTAAAATCCTCAAATTTGGTATAATCGTGACTTTTTTCACGTTTTTCATGTAGTTTGATATTACGTAAATATATTCATTTTTACCAATATTTCGATACTATTTCATGTAGTATCACGATATGTGATTTGGCCTTCAAATCTCAGAATTTCGCATAATATTGCATTTTAAGCAAGTTTTCTTGCATTTTGTTTCGTACGAGAAATCATCGAATTTAGCAATATTTTGACGTTTATCATTCCCTTTTCCTTTATGTGATTTAATCAAAATATCATCGAATTAGGCAATATTTTGCCGTTTTTCCACGTTTTTGTGAATTTTCAGTTTATTAGTATTAACTCAATAAATATACAATAAAAATGATGCAAACACATAATTGATTAGATTATGACCTTAAATACTTAATTTTCAATTATCTATTTGTTTCTCTTTAAAATACTGAGTAAGATATTGAAAAGGGGGAGAAGTTCTGTTTTTATTGCATACATCGACGTTTCAGCCGGATTAGAGCGGTTTTACGTGTACATCTTCCATCGGTAATATAAACGGAAAATCAGGAACATTTCAGTTAATTCTAATGAAAACACATTGATTTTTATCATTTGTATTGGAAACAACATTGTCATATGTCTTTTCTTGGATCTAAATAATACGAAACCTCGCATTATGATTCAAAGTTAAAATCCTCAAATTTGGTATAATCGTGACTTTTTTCACGTTTTTCATGTAGTTTGATATTACGTAAAATATTCATTTTTACCAATATTTCGATACTATTTCATGTAGTATCACGATATGTGATTTGGCCTTCAAATCTCAGAATTTCGCATAATATTGCATTTTAAGCAAGTTTTCTTGCATTTTGTTTCGTACGAGAAATCATCGAATTTAGCAATATTTTGACGTTTATCATTCCCTTTTCCTTTATGTGATTTAATCAAAATATCATCGAATTAGGCAATATTTTGCCGTTTTTCCACGTTTTGGTGAATTTTCAGTTTATTAGTATTAACTCAATAAATATACAATAAAAATGATGCAAACACATAATTGATTAGATTATAACCTTAAATACTTCATTTTCAATCATCTATTTGTTTCTCTTTAAAATACTGAGTAAGATATTGAAAAGGGGAGAAGTTCTGTTTTTATTGCATATATCGACGTTTCAGCCGGATTAGAGCGGTTTTACGTGTACATCTTCCATCGGTAATATAAACGGAAAATCAGGAACATTTTAGTTATTTCTAATGAAAACACATTGATTTTTATAATTTGTATTGGAAACAACATTGTCATATGTCTTTTCATGGATCTAAATAGTACGAAACCTCGCTTCATGATTCGAAGTTAAAATCCTCAAATTTGGTATAATCGTGACTTTTTTCACGTTTTTCATGTAGTTTGATATTACGTAAATATATTCATTTTTACCAATATTTCGATACTATTTCATGTAGTATCACGATATGTGATTTGGCCTTCAAATCTCAGAATTTCGCATAATATTGCATTTTAAGCAAGTTTTCTTGCATTTTGTTTCGTACGAGAAATCATCGAATTTAGCAATATTTTGACGTTTATCATTCCCTTTTCCTTTATGTGATTTAATCAAAATATCATCGAATTAGGCAATATTTTGCCGTTTTTCCACGTTTTTGTGAATTTTCAGTTTATTAGTATTAACTCAATAAATATACAATAAAAATGATGCAAACACATAATTGATTAGATTATAACCTTAAATACTTCATTTTCAATCATCTATTTGTTTCTCTTTAAAATACTGAGTAAGATATTGAAAAGGGGGAGAAGTTCTGTTTTTATTGCATACATCGACGTTTCAGCCGGATTAGAGCGGTTTTACGTGTACATCTTCCATCGGTAATATAAACGGAAAATCAGGAACATTTCAGTTAATTCTAATGAAAACACATTGATTTTTATCATTTGTATTGGAAACAACATTGTCATATGTCTTTTCTTGGATCTAAATAATACGAAACCTCGCATTATGATTCGAAGTTAAAATCCTCAAATTTGGTATAATCGTGACTTTTTCACGTTTTTCATGTAGTTTGATATTACGTAAATATATTCATTTTGACCAATATTTCGATACTATTTCATGTAGTATCACGATATGTGATTTGGCCTTCAAATCTCAGAATTTCGCATAATATTGCATTTTAAGCAAGTTTTCTTGCATTTTGTTTCGTACGAGAAATCATCGAATTTAGCAATATTTTGACGTTTATAATTTCCTTTTCCTTTATGTGATTTAATTAAAATATCATCGAATTAGGCAATATTTTGCCGTTTTTCCACGTTTTTGTGAATTTTCAGTTTATTAGTATTAACTCAATAAATATACAATAAAAATGATGCAAACACATAATTGATTAGATTATAACCTTAAATACTTCATTTTCAATCATCTATTTGTTTCTCTTTAAAATACTGAGTAAGATATTGAAAAGGGGAGAAGTTCTGTTTTTATTGCACATATCGACGTTTCAGCCGGATTAGAGCGGTTTTACGTGTACATCTTCCATCGGTAATATAAACGAAAAATCAGGAACATTTTAGTTAATTCTAATGAAAACACATTGATTTTTATAATTTGTATTGGAAACAACATTGTCATATGTCTTTTCATGGATCTAAATAGTACGAAACCTCGCTTCATGATTCGAAGTTAAAATCCTCAAATTTGGTATAATCGTGACTTTTTTCACGTTTTTCATGTAGTTTGATATTACGTAAATATATTCATTTTTACCAATATTTCGATACTATTTCATGTAGTATCACGATATGTGATTTGGCCTTCAAATCTCAGAATTTCGCATAATATTGCATTTTAAGCAAGTTTTCTTGCATTTTGTTTCGTACGAGAAATCATCGAATTTAGCAATATTTTGACGTTTATCATTCCCTTTTCCTTTATGTGATTTAATCAAAATATCATCGAATTAGGCAATGTTTGGCCGTTTTTCCACGTTTTTGTGAATTTTCAGTTTATTAGTATTAACTCAATAAATATACAATAAAAATGATGCAAACACATAATTGATTAGATTATAACCTTAAATACTTCATTTTCAATCATTTATTTGTTTCTCTTTAAAATACTGAGTAAGATATTGAAAAGGGGGAGAAGTTCTGTTTTTATTGCATATATCGACGTTTCAGCCTGAATAGAGCGGTTTTACGTGTACATCTTCCATCGGTAATATAAACGGAAAATCAGGAACATTTCAGTTAATTCTAATGAAAACACATTGATTTTTATCATTTGTATTGGAAGCAACATTGTCATATGTCTTTTCTTGGATCTAAATAATACGAAACCTTGCTTTATGATTCGAAGTTGAAATCTTCAAATTTGGTATAATCGTGACTTTTTTCACGTTTTTCATGTAGTTTTTTTTTCGTTTTTCATATATTACGTAAATATATTCATTTTTACCAATATTTCGATACTATTTCATGTAGTATCACGATATGTGATTTGGCCTTCAAATCTCAGAATTTCGCATAATATTGCATTTTAAGCAAGTTTTCTTGCATTTTGTTTCGTACGAGAAATCATCGAATTTAGCAATATTTTGACGTTTATCATTCCCTTTTCCTTTATGTGATTTAATCAAAATATCATCGAATTAGGCAATATTTTGCCGTTTTTCCACGTTTTTGTGAATTTTCAGTTTATTAGTATTAACTCAATAAATATACAATAAAAATGATGCAAACACATAATTGATTAGATTATAACCTTAAATACTTCATTTTCAATCATCTATTTGTTTCTCTTTAAAATACTGAGTAAGATATTGAAAAGGGGGAGAAGTTCTGTTTTTATTGCATACATCGACGTTTCAGCCGGATTAGAGCGGTTTTACGTGTACATCTTCCATCGGTATTATAAACGGAAAATCAGGAACATTTCAGTTAATTCTAATGAAAACACATTGATTTTTATCATTTGTATTGGAAACAACATTGTCATATGTCTTTTCTTGGATCTAAATAATACGTAACCTTGCATTATGATTCGAAGTTAAAATCCTCAAATTTGGTATAATCGTGACTTTTTTCACGTTTTTCATGTAGTTTGATATTACGTAAATATATTCATTTTTACCAATATTTCGATACTATTTCATGTAGTAAAACGATATGTGATTTGGCCTTCAAATCTCAGAATTTCGCATAATATTGCATTTTAAGCAAGTTTTCTTGCATTTTGTTTCGTACGAGAAATCATCGAATTTAGCAATATTTTGACGTTTATCATTTCCTTTTCCTTTATGTGATTTAATTAAAATATCATCGAATTAGGCAATATTTTGCCGTTTTTCCACGTTTTTGTGAATTTTCAGTTTATTAGTATTAACTCAATAAATATACAATAAAAATGATGCAAACACATAATTGATTAGATTATAACCTTAAATACTTCATTTTCAATCATCTATTTGTTTCTCTTCAAAATACTGAGTAAGATATTGAAAAGGGGGAGAAGTTCTGTTTTTATTGCATATATCGACGTTTCAGCCGGAATAGAGCGGTTTTACGTGTACATCTTCCATCGGTAATATAAACGGAAAATCAGGAACATTTCAGTTAATTCTAATGAAAACACATTGATTTTTATCATTTGTATTGGAAACAACATTGTCATATGTCTTTTCTTGAATCTAAATAATACGAAACCTCGCATTATGATTCGAAGTTAAAATCCTCAAATTTGGTATAATCGTGACTTTTTTCACGTTTTTCATGTAGTTTGATATTACGTAAATATATTCATTTTTACCAATATTTCGATACTATTTCATGTAGTATCACGATATGTGATTTGGCCTTCAAATCTCAGAATTTCGCATAATATTGCATTTTAAGCAAGTTTTCTTGCATTTTGTTTCGTACGAGAAATCATCGAATTTAGCAATATTTTGACGTTTATCATTCCCTTTTCCTTTATGTGATTTAATCAAAATATCATCGAATTAGGCAATATTTTGCCGTTTTTCCACGTTTTTGTGAATTTTCAGTTTATTAGTATTAACTCAATAAATATACAATAAAAATGATGCAAACACATAATTGATTAGATTATGACCTTAAATACTTAATTTTCAATTATCTATTTGTTTCTCTTTAAAATACTGAGTAAGATATTGAAAAGGGGGAGAAGTTCTGTTTTTATTGCATACATCGACGTTTCAGCCGGATTAGAGCGGTTTTACGTGTACATCTTCCATCGGTAATATAAACGGAAAATCAGGAACATTTCAGTTAATTCTAATGAAAACACATTGATTTTTATCATTTGTATTGGAAACAACATTGTCATATGTCTTTTCTTGGATCTAAATAATACGAAACCTCGCATTATGATTCAAAGTTAAAATCCTCAAATTTGGTATAATCGTGACTTTTTTCACGTTTTTCATGTAGTTTGATATTACGTAAAATATTCATTTTTACCAATATTTCGATACTATTTCATGTAGTATCACGATATGTGATTTGGCCTTCAAATCTCAGAATTTCGCATAATATTGCATTTTAAGCAAGTTTTCTTGCATTTTGTTTCGTACGAGAAATCATCGAATTTAGCAATATTTTGACGTTTATCATTCCCTTTTCCTTTATGTGATTTAATCAAAATATCATCGAATTAGGCAATATTTTGCCGTTTTTCCACGTTTTGGTGAATTTTCAGTTTATTAGTATTAACTCAATAAATATACAATAAAAATGATGCAAACACATAATTGATTAGATTATAACCTTAAATACTTCATTTTCAATCATCTATTTGTTTCTCTTTAAAATACTGAGTAAGATATTGAAAAGGGGAGAAGTTCTGTTTTTATTGCATATATCGACGTTTCAGCCGGATTAGAGCGGTTTTACGTGTACATCTTCCATCGGTAATATAAACGGAAAATCAGGAACATTTTAGTTATTTCTAATGAAAACACATTGATTTTTATAATTTGTATTGGAAACAACATTGTCATATGTCTTTTCATGGATCTAAATAGTACGAAACCTCGCTTCATGATTCGAAGTTAAAATCCTCAAATTTGGTATAATCGTGACTTTTTTCACGTTTTTCATGTAGTTTGATATTACGTAAATATATTCATTTTTACCAATATTTCGATACTATTTCATGTAGTATCACGATATGTGATTTGGCCTTCAAATCTCAGAATTTCGCATAATATTGCATTTTAAGCAAGTTTTCTTGCATTTTGTTTCGTACGAGAAATCATCGAATTTAGCAATATTTTGACGTTTATCATTCCCTTTTCCTTTATGTGATTTAATCAAAATATCATCGAATTAGGCAATATTTTGCCGTTTTTCCACGTTTTTGTGAATTTTCAGTTTATTAGTATTAACTCAATAAATATACAATAAAAATGATGCAAACACATAATTGATTAGATTATAACCTTAAATACTTCATTTTCAATCATCTATTTGTTTCTCTTTAAAATACTGAGTAAGATATTGAAAAGGGGGAGAAGTTCTGTTTTTATTGCATACATCGACGTTTCAGCCGGATTAGAGCGGTTTTACGTGTACATCTTCCATCGGTAATATAAACGGAAAATCAGGAACATTTCAGTTAATTCTAATGAAAACACATTGATTTTTATCATTTGTATTGGAAACAACATTGTCATATGTCTTTTCTTGGATCTAAATAATACGAAACCTTGCATTATGATTCGAAGTTAAAATCCTCAAATTTGGTATAATCGTGACTTTTTTCACGTTTTTCATGTAGTTTGATATTACGTAAATATATTCATTTTTACCAATATTTCGATACTATTTCATGTAGTATCACGATATGTGATTTGGCCTTCAAATCTCAAAATTTCGCATAATATTGCATTTTAAGCAAGTTTTCTTGCATTTTATTTCGTACGAGAAATCATCGAATTTAGCAATATTTTGACGTTTATCATTCCCTTTTCCTTTATGTGATTTAATCAAAATATCATCGAATTAGGCAATATTTTGCCGTTTTTCCACGTTTTGGTGAATTTTCAGTTTATTTGTATTAACTCAATAAATATACAATAAAAATGATGCAAACACATAATTGATTAGATTATAACCTTAAATACTTGATTTTCAATCATCTATTTGTTTCTCTTTAAAATACTGAGTAAGATATTGAAAAGGGGAGAAGTTCTGTTTTTATTGCATATATCGACGTTTCAGCCGGATTAGAGCGGTTTTACGTGTACATCTTCCATCGGTAATATAAACGGAAAATCAGGAACATTTTAGTTAATTCTAATGAAAACACATTGATTTTTATAATTTGTATTGGAAACAACATTGTCATATGTCTTTTCATGGATCTAAATAGTACGAAACCTCGCTTCATGATTCGAAGTTAAAATCCTCAAATTTGGTATAATCGTGACTTTTTTCACGTTTTTCATGTAGTTTGATATTACGTAAATATATTCATTTTTACCAATATTTCGATACTATTTCATGTAGTAAAACGATATGTGATTTGGCCTTCAAATCTCAGAATTTCGCATAATATTGCATTTTAAGCAAGTTTTCTTGCATTTTGTTTCGTACGAGAAATCATCGAATTTAGCAATATTTTGACGTTTATCATTTCCTTTTCCTTTATGTGATTTAATTAAAATATCATCGAATTAGGCAATATTTTGCCGTTTTTCCACGTTTTTGTGAATTTTCAGTTTATTAGTATTAACTCAATAAATATACAATAAAAATGATGCAAACACAATTGATTAGATTATAACCTTAAATACTTCATTTTCAATCATCTATTTGTTTCTCTTTAAAATACTGAGTAAGATATTGAAAAGGGGGAGAAGTTCTGTTTTTATTGCATATATCGACGTTTCAGCCGGAATAGAGCGGTTTTACGTGTACATCTTCCATCGGTAATATAAACGGAAAATCAGGAACATTTCAGTTAATTCTAATGAAAACACATTGATTTTTATCATTTGTATTGGAAACAACATTGTCATATGTCTTTTCTTGAATCTAAATAATACGAAACCTCGCATTATGATTCGAAGTTAAAATCCTCAAATTTGGTATAATCGTGACTTTTTTCACGTTTTTCATGTAGTTTGATATTACGTAAATATATTCATTTATACCAATATTTCGATACTATTTCATGTAGTATCACGATATGTGATTTGGCCTTCAAATCTCAGAATTTCGCATAATATTGCATTTTAAGCAAGTTTTCTTGCATTTTGTTTCGTACGAGAAATCATCGAATTTAGCAATATTTTGACGTTTATCATTCCCTTTTCCTTTATGTGATTTAATCAAAATATCATCGAATTAGACAATATTTGGACGTTTTTCCACGTTTTGGTGAATTTTCAGTTTATTAGTATTAACTCAATAAATATACAATAAAAATGATGCAAACACATAATTGATTAGATTATAACCTTAAATACTTCATTTTCAATCATCTATTTGTTTCTCTTTAAAATTTTGAGTAAGATATTGAAAAGGGGGAGAAGTTCTGTTTTTATTGCATATATCGACGTTTCAGCCTGAATAGAGCGGTTTTACGTGTACATCTTCCATCGGTAATATAAACGGAAAATCAGGAACATTTCAGTTAATTCTAATGAAAACACATTGATTTTTATCATTTGTATTGGAAACAACATTGTCATATGTCTTTTCTTGGATCTAAATAATACGAAACCTCGCATTATGATTCGAAGTTAAAATCCTCAAATTTGGTATAATCGTGACTTTTTCACGTTTTTCATGTAGTTTGATATTACGTAAATATATTCATTTTGACCAATATTTCGATACTATTTCATGTAGTATCACGATATGTGATTTGGCCTTCAAATCTCAGAATTTCGCATAATATTGCATTTTAAGCAAGTTTTCTTGCATTTTGTTTCGTACGAGAAATCATCGAATTTAGCAATATTTTGACGTTTATAATTTCCTTTTCCTTTATGTGATTTAATTAAAATATCATCGAATTAGGCAATATTTTGCCGTTTTTCCACGTGTTTGTGAATTTTCAGTTTATTAGTATTAACTCAATAAATATACAATAAAAATGATGCAAACACATAATTGATTAGATTATAACCTTAAATACTTCATTTTCAATCATCTATTTGTTTCTCTTTAAAATACTGAGTAAGATATTGAAAAGGGGAGAAGTTCTGTTTTTATTGCATATATCGACGTTTCAGCCGGATTAGAGCGGTTTTACGTGTACATCTTCCATCGGTAATATAAACGAAAAATCAGGAACATTTTAGTTAATTCTAATGAAAACACATTGATTTTTATAATTTGTATTGGAAACAACATTGTCATATGTCTTTTCATGGATCTAAATAGTACGAAACCTCGCTTCATGATTCGAAGTTAAAATCCTCAAATTTGGTATAATCGTGACTTTTTTCACGTTTTTCATGTAGTTTGATATTACGTAAATATATTCATTTTTACCAATATTTCGATACTATTTCATGTAGTATCACGATATGTGATTTGGCCTTCAAATCTCAGAATTTCGCATAATATTGCATTTTAAGCAAGTTTTCTTGCATTTTGTTTCGTACGAGAAATCATCGAATTTAGCAATATTTTGACGTTTATCATTCCCTTTTCCTTTATGTGATTTAATCAAAATATCATCGAATTAGGCAATGTTTGGCCGTTTTTCCACGTTTTTGTGAATTTTCAGTTTATTAGTATTAACTCAATAAATATACAATAAAAATGATGCAAACACATAATTGATTAGATTATAACCTTAAATACTTCATTTTCAATCATTTATTTGTTTCTCTTTAAAATACTGAGTAAGATATTGAAAAGGGGGAGAAGTTCTGTTTTTATTGCATATATCGACGTTTCAGCCTGAATAGAGCGGTTTTACGTGTACATCTTCCATCGGTAATATAAACGGAAAATCAGGAACATTTCAGTTAATTCTAATGAAAACACATTGATTTTTATCATTTGTATTGGAAGCAACATTGTCATATGTCTTTTCTTGGATCTAAATAATACGAAACCTCGGTTTATGATTCGAAGTTGAAATCCTCAAATTTGGTATAATCGTGACTTTTTTCACGTTTTTCATGTAGTTTTTTTTTCGTTTTTCATATATTACGTAAATATATTCATTTTTACCAATATTTCGATACTATTTCATGTAGTATCACGATATGTGATTTGGCCTTCAAATCTCAGAATTTCGCATAATATTGCATTTTAAGCAAGTTTTCTTGCATTTTGTTTCGTACGAGAAATCATCGAATTTAGCAATATTTTGACGTTTATCATTTCCTTTTCCTTTATGTGATTTAATTAAAATATCATCGAATTAGGCAATATTTTGCTGTTTTTCCACGTTTTTGTGAATTTTCAGTTTATTAGTATTAACTCAATAAATATACAATAAAAATGAAGCAAACACATAATTGATTAGATTATAACCTTAAATACTTCATTTTCAATCATCTATTTGTTTCTCTTTAAAATACTGAGTAAGATATTGAAAAGGGGGAGAAGTTCTGTTTTTATTGCATATATCGACGTTTCAGCCGGAATAGAGCGGTTTTACGTGTACATCTTCCATCGGTAATATAAACGGAAAATCAGGAACATTTCAGTTAATTCTAATGAAAACACATTGATTTTTATCATTTGTATTGGAAACAACATTGTCATATGTCTTTTCTTGAATCTAAATAATACGAAACCTCGCATTATGATTCGAAGTTAAAATCCTCAAATTTGGTATAATCGTGACTTTTTTCACGTTTTTAATGTAGTTTGATATTACGTAAATATATTCATTTTTACCAATATTTCGATACTATTTCATGTAGTATCACGATATGTGATTTGGCCTTCAAATCTCAGAATTTCGCATAATATTGCATTTTAAGCAAGTTTTCTTGCATTTTGTTTCGTACGAGAAATCATCGAATTTAGCAATATTTTGACGTTTATCATTTCCTTTTCCTTTATGTGATTTAATTAAAATATCATCGAATTAGGCAATATTTTGCCGTTTTTCCACGTTTTTGTGAATTTTCAGTTTATTAGTATTAACTCAATAAATATACAATAACAATGATGCAAACACATAATTGATTAGATTATAACCTTAAATACTTCATTTTCAATAATCTATTTGTTTCTCTTTAAAATACTGAGTAAGATATTGAAAAGGGGAGAAGTTCTGTTTTTATTGCATATATCGACGTTTCAGCCGGATTAGAGCGGTTTTACGTGTACATCTTCCATCGGTAATATAAACGAAAAATCAGGAACATTTTAGTTAATTCTAATGAAAACACATTGATTTTTATAATTTGTATTGGAAACAACATTGTCATATGTCTTTTCATGGATCTAAATAGTACGAAACCTCGCTTCATGATTCGAAGTTAAAATCCTCAAATTTGGTATAATCGTGACTTTTTTCACGTTTTTCATGTAGTTTGATATTACGTAAATATATTCATTTTTACCAATATTTCGATACTATTTCATGTAGTATCACGATATGTGATTTGGCCTTCAAATCTCAGAATTTCGCATAATATTGCATTTTAAGCAAGTTTTCTTGCATTTTGTTTCGTACGAGAAATCATCGAATTTAGCAATATTTTGACGTTTATCATTCCCTTTTCCTTTATGTGATTTAATCAAAATATCATCGAATTAGGCAATATTTTGCTGTTTTTCCACGTTTTTGTGAATTTTCAGTTTATTAGTATTAACTCAATAAATATACAATAAAAATGATGCAAACACATAATTGATTAGATTATAACCTTAAATACTTCATTTTCAATCATCTATTTGTTTCTCTTTAAAATACTGAGTAAGATATTGAAAAGGGGGAGAAGTTCTCTTTTTATTGCATATATCGACGTTTCAGCCTGAATAGAGCGGTTTTACGTGTACATCTTCCATCGGTAATATAAATGGAAAATCAGGAACATTTCAGTTAATTCTAATGAAAACACATTGATTTTTATCATTTGTATTGGAAACAACATTGTCATATGTCTTTTCTTGGATCTAAATAATACGAAACCTCGCATTATGATTCGAAGTTAAAATCCTCAAATTTGGTATAATCGTGACTTTTTTCACGTTTTTCATGTAGTTTGATATTACGTAAATATATTCATTTTTACCAATATTTCGATACTATTTCATGTAGTATCACGATATGTGATTTGGCCTTCAAATCTCAGAATTTCGCATAATGTTGCATTTTAAGCAAGTTTTCTTGCATTTTGTTTCGTACGAGAAATCATCGAATTTAGCAATATTTTGACGTTTATCATTCCCTTTTCCTTTATGTGATTTAATCAAAATATCATCGAATTAGGCAATATTTTGCCGTTTTTCCACGTGTTTGTGAATTTTCAGTTTATTAGTATTAACTCAATAAATATACAATAAAAATGATGCAAACACATAATTGATTAGATTATAACCTTAAATACTTCATTTACAATCATCTATTTGTTTCTCTTTAAAATACTGAGTAAGATATTGAAAAGGGGAGAAGTTCTGTTTTTATTGCATATATCGACGTTTCAGCCGGATTAGAGCGGTTTTACGTGTACATCTTCCATCGGTAATATAAACGGAAAATCAGGAACATTTTAGTTAATTCTAATGAAAACACATTAATTTTTATAATTTGTATTGGAAACAACATTGTCATATGTCTTTTCATGGATCTAAATAGTACGAAACCTCGCTTCATGATTCGAAGTTAAAATCCTCAAATTTGGTATAATCGTGACTTTTTTCACGTTTTTCATGTAGTTTGATATTACGTAAATATATTCATTTTACCAATATTTCGATACTATTTCATGTAGTATCACTATATGTGATTTGGCCTTCAAATCTCAGAATTTCGCATAATATTGCATTTTAAGCAAGTTTTCTTGCATTTTGTTTCGTACGAAAAATCATCGAATTTAGCAATATTTTGACGTTTATCATTCCCTTTTCCTTTATGTGATTTAATCAAAATATCATCGAATTAGGCAATATTTTGCCGTTTTTCCACGTTTTTGTGAATTTTCAGTTTATTAGTATTAACTCAATAAATATACAATAAAAATGATGCAAACACATAATTGATTAGATTATAACCTTAAATACTTCATTTACAATCATCTATTTGTTTCTCTTTAAAACACTGAGTAAGATATTGAAAAGGGGAGAAGTTCTGTTTTTATTGCATACATCGACGTTTCAGCCGGATTAGAGCGGTTTTACGTGTACATCTTCCATCGGTAATATGAACGGAAAATCAGGAACATTTCAGTTAATTCTAATGAAAACACATTGATTTTTATAATTTGTATTGGAAACAACATTGTCATATGTCTTTTCTTGGATCTAAATAATACGAAACCTTGCATTATGATTCGAAGTTAAAATCCTCAAATTTGGTATAATCGTGACTTTTTTCACGTTTTTCATGTAGTTTGATATTACGTAAATATATTCATTTTTACCAATATTTCGATACTATTTCATGTAGTATCACGATATGTGATTTGGCCTTCAAATCTCAGAATTTCGCATAATATTGCATTTTAAGCAAGTTTTCTTGCATTTTGTTTCGTACGAGAAATCATCGAATTTAGCAATATTTTGACGTTTATCATTCCCTTTTCCTTTATGTGATTTAATCAAAATATCATCGAATTAGGCAATATTTTGCCGTTTTTCCACGTTTTTGTGAATTTTCAGTTTATTAGTATTAACTCAATAAATATACAATAAAAATGATGCAAACACATAATTGATTAGATTATAACCTTAAATACTTCATTTTCAATCATCTATTTGTTTCTCTTTAAAATACTGAGTAAGATATTGAAAAGGGGGAGAAGTTCTTTTTTTATTGCATATATCGACGTTTCAGCCGGAATAAAGCGGTTTTACGTGTACATCTTCCATCGGTAATATAAACGGAAAATCAGGAACATTTCAGTTAATTCTAATGAAAACACATTGATTTTTATCATTTGTATTGGAAACAACATTGTCATATGTCTTTTCTTGGATCTAAATAATACGAAACCTTGCATTATGATTTGAAGTAAAATTCCTCAAATTTGGTATAATCGTGACTTTTTTCACGTTTTTCATGTAGTTTGATATTACGTAAATATATTCATTTTTACCAATATTTCGATACTATTTCATGTAGCATCACGATATGTGATTTGGCCTTCAAATCTCAGAATTTCGTATAATATTGCATTTTAAGCAAGTTTTCTTGCATTTTGTTTCGTACGAAAAATCATCGAATTTAGCAATATTTTGACGTTTATCATTCCCTTTTCCTTTATGTGATTTAATCAAAATATCATCGAATTAGGCAATATTTTGCCGTTTTCCACGTTTTTGTGAATTTTCAGTTTATTAGTATTAACTCAATAAATATACAATAAAAATGATGCAAACACATAATTGATTAGATTATAACCATAAATACTTCATTTTCAATCATCTATTTGTTTCTCTTTAAAATACTGAGTAAGATATTGAAAAGGGGAGAAGTTCTGTTTTTATTGCATATATCGACGTTTCAGCCGGATTAGAGCGGTTTTACGTGTACATCTTCCATCGGTAATATGAACGGAAAATCAGGAACATTTCAGTTAATTCTAATGAAAACACATTGATTTTTATCATTTGTATTGGAAACAACATTGTCATATGTCTTTTCTTGGATCTAAATAATACGAAACCTTGCATTATGATTCGAAGTTAAAATCCTCAAATTTGGTATAATCGTGACTTTTTCACGTTTTTCATGCAGTTTGATATTACGTAAATATATTCATTTTTACCAATATTTCGATACTATTCCATGTAGTATCAAGATATGTGATTTGGCCTTCAAATCTCAGAATTTCGCATAATATTGCATTTTATGCAAGTTTTCTTGCATTTTGTTTCGTACGAGAAATCATCGAATTTAGCAATATTTTGACGTTTATCATTCCCTTTTCCTTTATGTGATTTAATCAAAATATCATCGAATTAGGCAATATTTTGCCGTTTTTCCACGTTTTTGTGAATTTTCAGTTTATTAGTATTAACTCAATAAATATACAATAAAAATGATGCAAACACATAATTGATTAGATTATAACCTTAAATACTTCATTTACAATCATCTATTTGTTTCTCTTTAAAATACTGAGTAAGATATTGAAAAGGGGAGAAGTTCTGTTTTTATTGCATATATCGACGTTTCATCCGGATTAGAGCGGTTTTACGTGTACATCTTCCATCGGTAATATGAACGGAAAATCAGGAACATTTCAGTTAATTCTAATGAAAACACATTGATTTTTATAATTTGTATTGGAAACAACATTGTCATATGTCTTTTCTTGGATCTAAATAATACGAAACCTTGCATTATGATTCGAAGTTAAAATCCTCAAATTTGGTATAATCGTGACTTTTTTCACGTTTTTCATGTAGTTTGATATTACGTAAATATATTCATTTTTACCAATATTTCGATACTATTTCATGTAGTATCACGATATGTGATTTGGCCTTCAAATCTCAGAATTTCGCATAATATTGCATTTTAAGCAAGTTTTCTTGCATTTTGTTTCGTACGAGAAATCATCGAATTTAGCAATATTTTGACGTTTATCATTCCCTTTTCCTTTATGTGATTTAATCAAAATATCATCGAATTAGGCAATATTTTGCCGTTTTTCCACGTTTTTGTGAATTTTCAGTTTATTAGTATTAACTCAATAAATATACAATAAAAATGATGCATACACATAATTGATTAGATTATAACCTTAAATACTTCATTTTCAATCATCTATTTGTTTCTCTTTAAAATACTGAGTAAGATATTGAAAAGGGGGAGAAGTTCTGTTTTTATTGCAAATATCGACGTTTCAGCCGGAATAAAGCGGTTTTACGTGTACATCTTCCATCGGTAATATAAACGGAAAATCAGGAACATTTCAGTTAATTCTAATGAAAACACATTGATTTTTATCATTTGTATTGGAAACAACATTGTCATATGTCTTTTCTTGGATCTAAATAATACGAAACCTTGCATTATGATTTGAAGTTAAATTCCTCAAATTTGGTATAATCGTGATTTTTTTCACGTTTTTCATGTAGTTTGATATTACGTAAATATATTCATTTTTACCAATATTTCGATACTATTTCATGTAGTATCACGATATGTGATTTGGCCTTCAAATCTCAGAATTTCGCATAATATTGCATTTTAAGCAAGTTTTCTTGCATTTTGTTTCGTACGAGAAATCATCGAATTTAGCAATATTTTGACGTTTATCATTCCCTTTTCCTTTATGTGATTTAATCAAAATATCATCGAATTAGGCATTATTTTGCCGTTTTTCCACGTTTTTGTGAATTTTCAGTTTATTAGTATTAACTCAATAAATATACAATAAAAATGATGCAAACACATAATTGATTAGATTATAACCTTAAATACTTCATTTTCAATCATCTATTTGTTTCTCTTTAAAATACTGAGTAAGATATTGAAAAGGGGAGAAGTTCTGTTTTTATTGCATATATCGACGTTTCAGCCGGATTAGAGCGGTTTTCCGTGTACATCTTCCATCGGTAATATGAACGGAAAATCATGAACATTTCAGTTAATTCTAATGAAAACACATTGATTTTTATAATTTGTATTGGAAACAACATTGTCATATGTCTTTTCTTGGATCTAAATAATACGAAACCTTGCATTATGATTCGAAGTTAAAATCCTCAAATTTGGTATAATCGTGAGTTTTTTCACGTTTTTCATGTAGTTTGATATTACGTAAATATATTCATTTTTACCAATATTTCGATACTATTTCATGTAGTATCACGATATGTGATTTGGCCTTCAAATCTCAGAATTTCGCATAATATTGCATTTTTAGCAAGTTTTCTTGCATTTTGTTTCGTACGAGAAATCATCGAATTTAGCAATATTTTGACGTTTATCATTCCCTTTTCCTTTATGTGATTTAATAAAAATATCATCGAATTAGGCAATATTTTGCCATTTTTCCACGTTTTTGTGAATTTTCAGTTTATTAGTATTAACTCAATAAATATACAATAAAAATGATGCAAACACATAATTGATTAGATTATAACCTTAAATACTTCATTTACAATCATCTATTTGTTTCACTTTAAAATACTGAGTAAGATATTGAAAAGGGGAGAAGTTCTGTTTTTATTGCATATATCGACGTTTCAGCCGGATTAGAGCGGTTTTACGTGTACATCTTCCATCGGTAATATGAACGGAAAATCAGGAACATTTTAGTTAATTCTAATGAAAACACATTGATTTTTATAATTTGTATTGGAAACAACATTGTCATATGTCTTTTCATGGATCTAAATAGTACGAAAACTCGATTTATGATTCGAAGTTAAAATCCTCAAATTTGGTATAATCGTGACTTTTTCACGTTTTTCATGTAGTTTGATATTACGTAAATATATTCATTTTTACCAATATTTCGATACTATTTCATGTAGTATAACTATATGTGATTTGGCCTTCAAATCTCAGAATTTCGCATAATATTGCATTTAAAGCAAGTTTTCTTGCATTTTGTTTCGTACGAGAAATCATCGAATTTAGCAATATTTTGACGTTTATCATTCCCTTTTCCTTTATGTGATTTAATCAAAATATCATCGAATTAGGCAATATTTTGCCGTTTTTCCACGTTTTGGTGAATTTTCAGTTTATTAGTATTAACTCAATAAATATACAATAAAAATGATGCAAACACATAATTAATTAGATTATAACCTTAAATACTTCATTTACAATCATCTATTTGTTTCTCTTTAAAATACTGAGTAAGATATTGAAAAGGGGAGAAGTTCTGTTTTTATTGTATATATCGACGTTTCAGCCGGATTAGAGCGGTTTTACGTGTACATCTTCCATTGGTAATATGAACGGAAAATCAGGAACATTTCAGTTAATTCTAATGAAAACACATTGATTTTTATCATTTGTATTGGAAACAACATTGTCATATGTCTTTTCTTGGATCTAAATAATACGAAACCTCGCAATATGATTCGAAGTTAAAATCCTCAAATATGGTATAATCGTGACTTTTTCACGTTTTTCATGTAGTTTGATATTACGTAAATATATTCATTTTTACCAATATTTCGATACTATTTCATGTAGTATCACGATATGTGATTTGGCCTTCAAATCTCAGAATTTCGCATAATATTGCATTTTAAGCAAGTTTTCTTGCATTTTGTTTCGTACGAGAAATCATCGAATTTTGCAATATTTTGACGTTTATCATTCCCTTTCCCTTTATGTGATTTAATCAAAATATCATCGAATTAGGCAATATTTTGCCGTTTTTCCACGTTTTGGTGAATTTTCATTTTATTAGTATTAACTCAATAAATATACAATAAAAATGATGCAAACACATAATTGATTAGATTATAACCTTAAATACTTCATTTTCAATCATCTATTTGTTTCTCTTTAAAATACTGAGTAAGATATTGAAAAGGGGAGAAGTTCTGTTTTTATTGCATATATCGACGTTTCAGCCGGATTAGAGCGGTTTTACGTGTACATCTTCCATCGGTAATATAAACGGAAAATCAGGAACATTTCAGTTAATTCTAATGAAAACACATTGATTTTTATCATTTGTATTGGAAACAACATTGTCATATGTCTTTTCATGGATCTAAATAGTACGAAACCTCGCTTTATGATTCGAAGTTAAAATCCTCAAATTTGGTATAATCGTGACTTTTTCACGTTTTTCATGCAGTTTGATATTACGTAAATATATTCATTTTTACCAATATTTCGATACTATCCCATGTAGTATCACGATATGTGATTTGGCCTTCAAATCTCAGAATTTCGCATAATATTGCATTTTATGCAAGTTTTCTTGCATTTTGTTTCGTACGAGAAATCATCGAATTTAGCAATATTTTGACGTTTATCATTCCCTTTTCCTTTATGTGATTTAATCAAAATATCATCGAATTAGGCAATATTTTGCCGTTTTTCCACGTTTTTGTGAATTTTCAGTTTATTAGTATTAACTCAATAAATAAACAATAAAAATGATGCAAACACATAATTGATTAGATTATAACCTTAAATACTTCATTTACAATCATCTATTTGTTTCACTTTAAAATACTGAGTAAGATATTGAAAAGGGGAGAAGTTCTGTTTTTATTGCATATATCGACGTTTCAGCCGGATTAGAGCGGTTTTACGTGTACATCTTCCATCGGTAATATGAACGGAAAATCAGGAACATTTTAGTTAATTCTAATGAAAACACATTGATTTTTATAATTTGTATTGGAAACAACATTGTCATATGTCTTTTCATGGATCTAAATAGTACGAAAACTCGATTTATGATTCGAAGTTAAAATCCTCAAATTTGGTATAATCGTGACTTTTTCACGTTTTTCATGTAGTTTGATATTACGTAAATATATTCATTTTTACCAATATTTCGATACTATTTCATGTAGTATCACTATATGTGATTTGGCCTTCAAATCTCAGAATTTCGCATAATATTGCATTTAAAGCAAGTTTTCTTGCATTTTGTTTCGTACGAGAATTCATCGAATTTAGCAATATTTTGACGTTTATCATTCCCTTTTCCTTTATGTGATTTAATCAAAATATCATCGAATTAGGCAATATTTTGCCGTTTTTCCACGTTTTGGTGAATTTTCAGTTTATTAGTATTAACTCAATAAATATACAATAAAAATGATGCAAACACATAATTGATTAGATTATAACCTTAAATACTTCATTTACAATCATCTATTTGTTTCTCTTTAAAATACTGAGTAAGATATTGAAAAGGGGAGAAGTTCTGTTTTTATTGTATATATCGACGTTTCAGCCGGATTAGAGCGGTTTTACGTGTACATCTTCCATTGGTAATATGAACGGAAAATCAGGAACATTTCAGTTAATTCTAATGAAAACACATTGATTTTTATCATTTGTATTGGAAACAACATTGTCATATGTCTTTTCTTGGATCTAAATAATACGAAACCTCGCAATATGATTCGAAGTTAAAATCCTCAAATATGGTATAATCGTGACTTTTTCACGTTTTTCATGTAGTTTGATATTACGTAAATATATTCATTTTTACCAATATTTCGATACTATTTCATGTAGTATCACGATATGTGATTTGGCCTTCAAATCTCAGAATTTCGCATAATATTGCATTTTAAGCAAGTTTTCTTGCATTTTGTTTCGTACGAGAAATCATCGAATTTTGCAATATTTTGACGTTTATCATTCCCTTTCCCTTTATGTGATTTAATCAAAATATCATCGAATTAGGCAATATTTTGCCGTTTTTCCACGTTTTGGTGAATTTTCATTTTATTAGTATTAACTCAATAAATATACAATAAAAATGATGCAAACACATAATTGATTAGATTATAACCTTAAATACTTCATTTTCAATCATCTATTTGTTTCTCTTTAAAATACTGAGTAAGATATTGAAAAGGGGAGAAGTTCTGTTTTTATTGCATATATCGACGTTTCAGCCGGATTAGAGCGGTTTTACGTGTACATCTTCCATCGGTAATATAAACGGAAAATCAGGAACATTTCAGTTAA
Source organism: Procambarus clarkii (assembly GCF_040958095.1). Lineage (NCBI taxonomy): Eukaryota > Metazoa > Arthropoda > Malacostraca > Decapoda > Cambaridae > Procambarus > Procambarus clarkii. Next base: position 28,351 of record NW_027190166.1, read on the forward strand.
TTCTAATGAAAACACATTGATTTTTATCATTTGTATTGGAAACAACATTGTCATATGTCTTTTCATGGATCTAAATAGTACGAAACCTCGCTTTATGATTCGAAGTTAAAATCCTCAAATTTGGTATAATCGTGACTTTTTCACGTTTTTCATGCAGTTTGATATTACGTAAATATATTCATTTTTACCAATATTTCGATACTATCCCATGTAGTATCACGATATGTGATTTGGCCTTCAAATCTCAGAATTTCGCATAATATTGCATTTTATGCAAGTTTTCTTGCATTTTGTTTCGTACGAGAAATCATCGAATTTAGCAATATTTTGACGTTTATCATTCCCTTTTCCTTTATGTGATTTAATCAAAATATCATCGAATTAGGCAATATTTTGCCGTTTTTTCACGTTTTTGTGAATTTTCAGTTTATTAGTATTAACTCAATAAATAAACAATAAAAATGATGCAAACACATAATTGATTAGATTATAACCTTAAATACTTCATTTACAATCATCTATTTGTTTCACTTTAAAATACTGAGTAAGATATTGAAAAGGGGAGAAGTTCTGTTTTTATTGCATATATCGACGTTTCAGCCGGATTAGAGCGGTTTTACGTGTACATCTTCCATCGGTAATATGAACGGAAAATCAGGAACATTTTAGTTAATTCTAATGAAAACACATTGATTTTTATAATTTGTATTGGAAACAACATTGTCATATGTCTTTTCATGGATCTTAATAGTACGAAAACTCGATTAATGATTCGAAGTTAAAATCCTCAAATTTGGTATAATCGTGACTTTTTCACGTTTTTCATGTAGTTTGATATTACGTAAATATATTCATTTTTACCAATATTTCGATACTATTTCATGTAGTATCACGATATGTGATTTGGCCTTCAAATCTCAGAATTTCGCATAATATTGCATTTTAAGCAAGTTTTCTTGCATTTTGTTTCGTACGAGAAATCATCGAATTTTGCAATATTTTGACGTTTATCATTCCCTTTCCCTTTATGTGATTTAATCAAAATATCATCGAATTAGGCAATATTTTGCCGTTTTTCCACGTTTTGGTGAATTTTCATTTTATTAGTATTAACTCAATAAATATACAATAAAAATGATGCAAACACATAATTGATTAGATTATAACCTTAAATACTTCATTTTCAATCATCTATTTGTTTCTCTTTAAAATACTGAGTAAGATATTGAAAAGGGGAGAAGTTCTGTTTTTATTGCATATATCGACGTTTCAGCCGGATTAGAGCGGTTTTACGTGTACATCTTCCATCGGTAATATAAACGGAAAATCAGGAACATTTCAGTTAATTCTAATGAAAACACATTGATTTTTATCATTTGTATTGGAAACAACATTGTCATATGTCTTTTCTTGGATCTAAAAATTCCGAAACCTCGCATTATGATTCAAAGTTAAAATCCTCAAATTTGGTATAATCGTGACTTTTTTCACGTTTTTCATGTAGTTTGATATTACGTAAAATATTCATTTTTACCAATATTTCGATACTATTTCATGTAGTATCACGATATGTGATTTGGCCTTCAAATCTCAGAATTTCGCATAATATTGCATTTTAAGCAAGTTTTCTTGCATTTTGTTTCGTACGAGAAATCATCGAATTTAGCAATATTTTGACGTTTATCATTCCCTTTTCCTTTATGTGATTTAATCAAAATATCATCGAATTAGGCAATATTTTGCCGTTTTTCCACGTTTTGGTGAATTTTCAGTTTATTAGTATTAACTCAATAAATATACAATAAAAATGATGCAAACACATAATTGATTAGATTATAACCTTAAATACTTCATTTTCAATCATCTATTTGTTTCTCTTTAAAATACTGAGTAAGATATTGAAAAGGGGAGAAGTTCTGTTTTTATTGCATATATCGACGTTTCAGCCGGATTAGAGCGGTTTTACGTGTACATCTTCCATCGGTAATATAAACGGAAAATCAGGAACATTTCAGTTAATTCTAATGAAAACACATTGATTTTTATCATTTGTATTGGAAACAACATTGTCATATGTCTTTTCTTGGATCTAAATAATACGAAACCTTGCATTATGATTCGAAGTTAAATCCTCAAATTTGGTATAATCGTAACTTTTTTCACGTTTTTCATGTAGTTTGATATTACGTAAATATATTCATTTTTACCAATATTTCGATACTATTTCATGTAGTATCACGATATGTGATTTGGCCTTCAAATCTCAAAATTTCGCATAATATTGCATTTTAAGCAAGTTTTCTTGCATTTTGTTTCGTACGAGAAATCATCGAATTTAGCAATATTTTGACGTTTATCATTCCCTTTTCCTTTATGTGATTTAATCAAAATATCATCGAATTAGGCAATATTTTGCCGTTTTTCCACGTTTTGGTGAATTTTCAGTTTATTAGTATTAACTCAATAAATATACAATAAAAATGATGCAAACACATAATTGATTAGATTATAACCTTAAATACTTCATTTTCAATCATCTATTTGTTTCTCTTTAAAATACTGAGTAAGATATTGAAAAGGGGAGAAGTTCTGTTTTTATTGCATATATCGACGTTTCAGCCGGATTAGAGCGGTTTTACGTGTACATCTTCCATCGGTAATATAAACGGAAAATCAGGAACATTTTAGTTAATTCTAATGAAAACACATTGATTTTTATAATTTGTATTGGAAACAACATTGTCATATGTCTTTTCATGGATCTAAATAGTACGAAACCTCGCTTCATGATTCGAAGTTAAAATCCTCAAATTTGGTATAATCGTGACTTTTTTCACGTTTTTCATGTAGTTAGATATTACGTAAATATATTCATTTTTACCAATATTTCGATACTATTTCATGTAGTATCACGATATGTGATTTGGCCTTCAAATCTCAGAATTTCGCATAATATTGCATTTTAAGCAAGTTTTCTTGCATTTTGTTTCGTACGAGAAATCATCGAATTTAGCAATATTTTGACGTTTATCATTCCCTTTTCCTTTATGTGATTTAATCAAAATATCATCGAATTAGGCAATATTTTGCCGTTTTTCCACGTTTTTGTGAATTTTCAGTTTATTAGTATTAACTCAATAAATATACAATAAAAATGATGCAAACACATAATTGATTAGATTATAACCTTAAATACTTCATTTACAATCATCTATTTGTTTCTCTTTAAAATACTTAGTAAGATATTGAAAAGGGGGGAAGTTCTGTTTTTATTGCATATATCGACGTTTCAGCCGGATTAGAGCGGTTTTACGTGTACATCTTCCATCGGTAATATGAACGGAAAATCAGGAACATTTCAGTTAATTCTAATGAAAACACATTGATTTTTATCATTTGTATTGGAAACAACATTGTCATATGTCTTTTCTTGGATCTAAATAATACGAAACCTTGCATTATGATTCGAAGTTAAAATCCTCAAATTTGGTATAATCGTGACTTTTTTCACGTTTTTCATGTAGTTTGATATTACGTAAATATATTCATTTTTACCAATATTTCGATACAATTTCATGTAGTATCACGATATGTGATTTGGCCTTCAAATCTCAGAATTTCGCATAATATTGCATTTTAAGCAAGTTTTCTTGCATTTTGTTTCGTACGAGAAATCATCGAATTTTGCAATATTTTGACGTTTATCATTCCCTTTCCCTTTATGTGATTTAATCAAAATATCATCGAATTAGGCAATATTTTGCCGTTTTTCCACGTTTTGGTGAATTTTCATTTTATTAGTATTAACTCAATAAATATACAATAAAAATGATGCAAACACATAATTGATTAGATTATAACCTTAAATACTTCATTTTCAATCATCTATTTGTTTCTCTTTAAAATACTGAGTAAGATATTGAAAAGGGGAGAAGTTCTGTTTTTATTGCATATATCGACGTTTCAGCCGGATTAGAGCGGTTTTACGTGTACATCTTCCATCGGTAATATAAACGGAAAATCAGGAACATTTCAGTTAATTCTAATGAAAACACATTGATTTTTATCATTTGTATTGGAAACAACATTGTCATATGTCTTTTCTTGGATCTAAAAATTCCGAAACCTCGCATTATGATTCAAAGTTAAAATCCTCAAATTTGGTATAATCGTGACTTTTTTCACGTTTTTCATGTAGTTTGATATTACGTAAAATATTCATTTTTACCAATATTTCGATACTATTTCATGTAGTATCACGATATGTGATTTGGCCTTCAAATCTCAGAATTTCGCATAATATTGCATTTTAAGCAAGTTTTCTTGCATTTTGTTTCGTACGAGAAATCATCGAATTTAGCAATATTTTGACGTTTATCATTCCCTTTTCCTTTATGTGATTTAATCAAAATATCATCGAATTAGGCAATATTTTGCCGTTTTTCCACGTTTTGGTGAATTTTCAGTTTATTAGTATTAACTCAATAAATATACAATAAAAATTATGCAAACACATAATTGATTAGATTATAACCTTAAATACTTCATTTTCAATCATCTATTTGTTTCTCTTTAAAATACTGAGTAAGATATTGAAAAGGGGAGAAGTTCTGTTTTTATTGCATATATCGACGTTTCAGCCGGATTAGAGCGGTTTTACGTGTACATCTTCCATCGGTAATATAAACGGAAAATCAGGATCATTTTAGTTAATTCTAATGAAAACACATTGATTTTTATAATTTGTATTGGAAACAACATTGTCATATGTCTTTTCATGGATCTAAATAGTACGAAACCTCGCTTCATGATTCGAAGTTAAAATCCTCAAATTTGGTATAATCGTGACTTTTTTCACGTTTTTCATGTAGTTTGATATTACGTAAATATATTCATTTTTACCAATATTTCGATACTATTTCATGTGGTATCACGATATGTGATTTGGCCTTCAAATCTCAGAATTTCGCATAATATTGCATTTTAAGCAAGTTTTCTTGCATTTTGTTTCGTACGAGAAATCATCGAATTTAGCAATATTTTGGCGTTTATCATTCCCTTTTCCTTTATGTGATTTAATCAAAATATCATCGAATTAGGCAATATTTTGCCGTTTTTCCACGTTTTTGTGAATTTTCAGTTTATTAGTATTAACTCAATAAATATACAATAAAAATGATGCAAACACATAATTGATTAGATTATAACCTTAAATACTTCATTTTCAATCATCTATTTGTTTCTCTTTAAAATACTGAGTTAGATATTGAAAAGAGGGAGAAGTTCTGTTTTTATTGCATACATCGACGTTTCAGCCGGATTAGAGCGGTTTTACGTGTACATCTTCCATCGGTAATATAAACGGAAAATCAGGAACATTTCAGTTAATTCTAATGAAAACACATTGATTTTTATCATTTGTATTGGAAACAACATTGTCATATGTCTTTTCTTGGATCTAAATAATACGAAACCTTGCATTATGATTCGAAGTTAAATCCTCAAATTTGGTATAATCGTAACTTTTTTCACGTTTTTCATGTAGTTTGATATTACGTAAATATATTCATTTTTACCAATATTTCGATACTATTTCATGTAGTATCACGATATGTGATTTGGCCTTCAAATCTCAAAATTTCGCATAATATTGCATTTTAAGCAAGTTTTCTTGCATTTTGTTTCGTACGAGAAATCATCGAATTTAGCAATATTTTGACGTTTATCATTCCCTTTTCCTTTATGTGATTTAATCAAAATATCATCGAATTAGGCAATATTTTGCCGTTTTTCCACGTTTTGGTGAATTTTCAGTTTATTAGTATTAACTCAATAAATATACAATAAAAATGATGCAAACACATAATTGATTAGATTATAACCTTAAATACTTCATTTTCAATCATCTATTTGTTTCTCTTTAAAATACTGAGTAAGATATTGAAAAGGGGAGAAGTTCTGTTTTTATTGCATATATCGACGTTTCAGCCGGATTAGAGCGGTTTTACGTGTACATCTTCCATCGGTAATATAAACGGAAAATCAGGAACATTTTAGTTAATTCTAATGAAAACACATTGATTTTTATAATTTGTATTGGAAACAACATTGTCATATGTCTTTTCATGGATCTAAATAGTACGAAACCTCGCTTCATGATTCGAAGTTAAAATCCTCAAATTTGGTATAATCGTGACTTTTTTCACGTTTTTCATGTAGTTAGATATTACGTAAATATATTAATTTTTACCAATATTTCGATACTATTTCATGTAGTATCACGATATGTGATTTGGCCTTCAAATCTCAGAATTTCGCATAATATTGCATTTTAAGCAAGTTTTCTTGCATTTTGTTTCGTACGAGAAATCATCGAATTTAGCAATATTTTGACGTTTATCATTTCCTTTTCCTTTATGTGATTTAATTAAAATATCATCGAATTAGGCAATATTTTGCAGTTTTTCCACGTTTTTGTGAATTTTCAGTTTATTAGTATTAACTCAATAAATATACAATAAAAATGATGCAAACACATAATTGATTAGATTATAACCTTAAATACTTGATTTTCAATCATCTATTTGTTTCTCTTTAAAATACTGAGTAAGATATTGAAAAGGGGGAGAAGTTCTGTTTTTATTGCATATATCGACGTTTCAGCCGGAATAGAGCGGTTTTACGTGTACATCTTCCATCGGTAATATAAACGAAAAATCAGGAACATTTTAGTTAATTCTAATGAAAACACATTGATTTTTATAATTTGTATTGGAAACAACATTGTCATATGTCTTTTCATGGATCTAAATAGTACGAAACCTCGCTTCATGAATCGAAGTTATAATCCTCAAATTTGGTATAATCGTGACTTTTTTCACGTTTTTCATGTAGTTTGATATTACGTAAATATATTCATTTTTACCAATATTTCGATACTATTTCATGTAGTATCACGATATGTGATTTGGCCTTCAAATCTCAGAATTTCGCATAATATTGCATTTTAAGCAAGTTTTCTTGCATTTTGTTTCGTACGAGAAATCATCGAATTTAGCAATATTTTGACGTTTATCATTCCCTTTTCCTTTATGTGATTTAATCAAAATATCATCGAATTAGGCAATATTTTGCCGTTTTTCCACGTTTTTGTGAATTTTCAGTTTATTAGTATTAACTCAATAAATATACAATAAAAATGATGCAAACACATAATTGATTAGATTATAACCTTAAATACTTCATTTTCAATCATCTATTTGTTTCTCTTTAAAATACTGAGTAAGATATTGAAAAGGGGGAGAAGTTCTGTTTTTATTGCATATATCGACGTTTCAGCCTGAATAGAGCGGTTTTACGTGTACATCTTCCATCGGTAATATAAACGGAAAATCAGGAACATTTCAGTTAATTCTAATGAAAACACATTGATTTTTATCATTTGTATTGGAAACAACATTGTCATATGTCTTTTCTTGGATCTAAATAATACGAAACCTCGCATTATGATTCGAAGTTAAAATCCTCAAATTTGGTATAATCGTGACTTTTTTCACGTTTTTCATGTAGTTTGATATTACGTAAATATATTCATTTTTACCAATATTTCGATACTATTTCATGTAGTATCACGATATGTGATTTGGCCTTCAAATCTCAGAATTTCGCATAATGTTGCATTTTAAGCAAGTTTTCTTGCATTTTGTTTCGTACGAGAAATCATCAAATTTAGCAATATTTTGACGTTTATCATTCCCTTTTCCTTTATGTGATTTAATCAAAATATCATCGAATTAGGCAATATTTTGCCGTTTTTCCACGTTTTTGTGAATTTTCAGTTTATTAGTATTAACTCAATAAATATACAATAAAAATGATGCAAACACATAATTGATTAGATTATAACCTTAAATACTTCATTTTCAATCATCTATTTGTTTCTCTTTAAAATACTGAGTAAGATATTGAAAAGTGGGAGAAGTTCTGTTTTTATTGCATATATCGACGTTTCAGCCTGAATAGAGCGGTTTTACGTGTACATCTTCCATCGGTAATATAAACGGAAAATCAGGAACATTTCAGGTAATTCTAATGAAAACACATTGATTTTTATCATTTGTATTGGAAACAACATTGTCATATGTCTTTTCTTGGATCTAAATAATACGAAACCTCGCATTATGATTCGAAGTTAAAATCCTCAAATTTGGTATAATCGTGACTTTTTTCACGTTTTTCATGTAGTTTGATATTACGTAAATATATTCATTTTTACCAATATTTCGATACTATTTCATGTAGTATCACGATATGTGATTTGGCCTTCAAATCTCAGAATTTCGCATAATGTTGCATTTTAAGCAAGTTTTCTTGCATTTTGTTTCGTACGAGAAATCATCGAATTTAGCAATATTTTGACGTTTATCATTCCCTTTTCCTTTATGTGATTTAATCAAAATATCATCGAATTAGGCAATATTTTGCCGTTTTTCCACGTTTTTGTGAATTTTCAGTTTATTAGTATTAACTCAATAAATATACAATAAAAATGATGCAAACACATAATTGATTAGATTATAACCTTAAATACTTCATTTTCAATCATCTATTTGTTTCTCTTTAAAATACTGAGTAAGATATTGAAAAGTGGGAGAAGTTCTGTTTTTATTGCATATATCGACGTTTCAGCCTGAATAGAGCGGTTTTACGTGTACATCTTCCATCGGTAATATAAACGGAAAATCAGGAACATTTCAGGTAATTCTAATGAAAACACATTGATTTTTATCATTTGTATTGGAAACAACATTGTCATATGTCTTTTCTTGGATCTAAATAATACGAAACCTCGCATTATGATTCGTAGTTAAAATCCTCAAATTTGGTATAATCGTGACTTTTTTCACGTTTTTCATGTAGTTTGATATTACGTAAATATATTCATTTTTACCAATATTTCGATACTATTTCATGTAGTATCACGATATGTGATTTGGCCTTCAAATCTCAGAATTTCGCATAATGTTGCATTTTAAGCAAGTTTTCTTGCATTTTGTTTCGTACGAGAAATCATCGAATTTAGCAATATTTTGACGTTTATCATTCCCTTTTCCTTTATGTGATTTAATCAAAATATCATCGAATTAGGCAATATTTTGCCGTTTTTCCACGTTTTTGTGAATTTTCAATTTATTAGTATTAACTCAATAAATATACAATAAAAATGATGCAAACACATAATTGATTAGACTATAACCTTAAATACTTCATTTACAATCATCTGTTTGTTTCTCTTTAAAATACTGAGTAAGATATTGAAAAGGGGAGAAGTTCTGTTTTTATTGCATATATCGACGTTTCAGCCGGATTAGAGCGGTTTTACGTGTACATCTTCCATCGGTAATATGAACGGAAAATCAGGAACATTTCAGTTAATTCTAATGAAAACACATTGATTTTTATCATTTGTTTTGGAAACAACATTGTCATATGTCTTTTCTTGGATCTAAATAATACGAAACCTTGCATTATGATTCGAAGTTAAAATCCTCAAATTTGGTATAATCGTGACTTTTTTCACGTTTTTCATGTAGTTTGATATTACGTAAATATATTCATTTTTACCAATATTTCGATACAATTTCATGTAGTATCACGATATGTGATTTGGCCTTCAAATCTCAGAATTTCGCATAATATTGCATTTTAAGCAAGTTTTCTTGCATTTTGTTTCGTACGAGAAATCATCGAATTTAGCAATATTTTGACGTTTATCATTTCCTTTTCCTTTATGTGATTTAATTAAAATATCATCGAATTAGGCAATATTTTGCCGTTTTTCCACGTTTTTGTGAATTTTCAGTTTATTAGTATTAACTCAATAAATATACAATAAAAATGATGCAAACACATAATTGATTAGATTATAACCTTAAATACTTCATTTTCAATCATCTATTTGTTTCTCTTTAAAATACTGAGTAAGATATTGAAAAGGGGGAGAAGTTCTGTTTTTATTGCATATATCGACGTTTCAGCCTGAATAGAGCGGTTTTACGTGTACATCTTCCATCGGTAATATAAACGGAAAATCAGGAACATTTCAGTTAATTCTAATGAAAACACATTGATTTTTATCATTTGTATTGGAAACAACATTGTCATATGTCTTTTCTTGGATCTAAATAATACGAAACCTCGCATTATGATTCGAAGTTAAAATCCTTAAATTTGGTATAATCGTGACTTTTTTCACGTTTTTCATGTAGTTTGATATTACGTAAATATATTCATTTTTACCAATATTTCGATACTATTTCATGTAGTATCACGATATGTGATTTGGCCTTCAAATCTCAGAATTTCGCATAATGTTGCATTTTAAGCAAGTTTTCTTGCATTTTGTTTCGTACGAGAAATCATCAAATTTAGCAATATTTTGACGTTTATCATTCCCTTTTCCTTTATGTGATTTAATCAAAATATCATCGAATTAGGCAATATTTTGCCGTTTTTCCACGTTTTTGTGAATTTTCAGTTTATTAGTATTAACTCAATAAATATACAATAAAAATGATGCAAACACATAATTGATTAGATTATAACCTTAAATACTTCATTTTCAATCATCTATTTGTTTCTCTTTAAAATACTGAGTAAGATATTGAAAAGTGGGAGAAGTTCTGTTTTTATTGCATATATCGACGTTTCAGCCTGAATAGAGCGGTTTTACGTGTACATCTTCCATCGGTAATATAAACGGAAAATCAGGAACATTTCAGGTAATTCTAATGAAAACACATTGATTTTTATCATTTGTATTGGAAACAACATTGTCATATGTCTTTTCTTGGATCTAAATAATACGAAACCTCGCATTATGATTCGAAGTTAAAATCCTCAAATTTGGTATAATCGTGACTTTTTTCACGTTTTTCATGTAGTTTGATATTACGTAAATATATTCATTTTTACCAATATTTCGATACTATTTCATGTAGTATCACGATATGTGATTTGGCCTTCAAATCTCAGAATTTCGCATAATGTTGCATTTTAAGCAAGTTTTCTTGCATTTTGTTTCGTACGAGAAATCATCGAATTTAGCAATATTTTGACGTTTATCATTCCCTTTTCCTTTATGTGATTTAATCAAAATATCATCGAATTAGGCAATATTTTGCCGTTTTTCCACGTTTTTGTGAATTTTCAGTTTATTAGTATTAACTCAATAAATATAAAATAAAAATGATGCAAACACATAATTGATTAGATTATAACCTTAAATACTTCATTTACAATCATCTGTTTGTTTCTCTTTAAAATACTGAGTAAGATATTGAAAAGGGGAGAAGTTCTGTTTTTATTGCATATATCGACGTTTCAGCCGGATTAGAGCGGTTTTACGTGTACATCTTCCATCGGTAATATGAACGGAAAATCAGGAACATTTCAGTTAATTCTAATGAAAACACATTGATTTTTATCATTTGTATTGCAAACAACATTGTCATATGTCTTTTCTTGGATCTAAATAATACGAAACCTTGCATTATGATTCGAAGTTAAAATCCTCAAATTTGGTATAATCGTGACTTTTTTCACGTTTTTCATGTAGTTTGATATTACGTAAATATATTCATTTTTACCAATATTTCGATACAATTTCATGTAGTATCACGATATGTGATTTGGCCTTCAAATCTCAGAATTTCGCATAATGTTGCATTTTAAGCAAGTTTTCTTGCATTTTGTTTCGTACGAGAAATCATCGAATTTAGCAATATTTTGACGTTTATCATTCCCTTTTCCTTTATGTGATTTAATCAAAATATCATCGAATTAGGCAATATTTTGCCGTTTTTCCACGTTTTTGTGAATTTTCAGTTTATTAGTATTAACTCAATAAATATACAATAAAAATGATGCAAACACATAATTGATTAGATTATAACCTTAAATACTTCATTTTCAATCATCTATTTGTTTCTCTTTAAAATACTGAGTAAGATATTGAAAAGGGGGAGAAGTTCTGTTTTTATTGCATATATCGACGTTTCAGCCTGAATAGAGCGGTTTTACGTGTACATCTTCCATCGGTAATATAAACGGAAAATCAGGAACATTTCAGTTAATTCTAATGAAAACACATTGATTTTTATCATTTGTATTGGAAACAACATTGTCATATGTCTTTTCTTGGATCTAAATAATACGAAACCTCGCATTATGATTCGAAGTTAAAATCCTCAAATTTGGTATAATCGTGACTTTTTTCACGTTTTTCATGTAGTTTGATATTACGTAAATATATTCATTTTTACCAATATTTCGATACTATTTCATGTAGTATCACGATATGTGATTTGGCCTTCAAATCTCAGAATTTCGCATAATGTTGCATTTTAAGCAAGTTTTCTTGCATTTTGTTTCGTACGAGAAATCATCAAATTTAGCAATATTTTGACGTTTATCATTCCCTTTTCCTTTATGTGATTTAATCAAAATATCATCGAATTAGGCAATATTTTGCCGTTTTTCCACGTTTTTGTGAATTTTCAGTTTATTAGTATTAACTCAATAAATATACAATAAAAATGATGCAAACACATAATTGATTAGATTATAACCTTAAATACTTCATTTTCAATCATCTATTTGTTTCTCTTTAAAATACTGAGTAAGATATTGAAAAGTGGGAGAAGTTCTGTTTTTATTGCATATATCGACGTTTCAGCCTGAATAGAGCGGTTTTACGTGTACATCTTCCATCGGTAATATAAACGGAAAATCAGGAACATTTCAGGTAATTCTAATGAAAACACATTGATTTTTATCATTTGTATTGGAAACAACATTGTCATATGTCTTTTCTTGGATCTAAATAATACGAAACCTCGCATTATGATTCGAAGTTAAAATCCTCAAATTTGGTATAATCGTGACTTTTTTCACGTTTTTCATGTAGTTTGATATTACGTAAATATATTCATTTTTACCAATATTTCGATACTATTTCATGTAGTATCACGATATGTGATTTGGCCTTCAAATCTCAGAATTTCGCATAATGTTGCATTTTAAGCAAGTTTTCTTGCATTTTGTTTCGTACGAGAAATCATCGAATTTAGCAATATTTTGACGTTTATCATTCCCTTTTCCTTTATGTGATTTAATCAAAATATCATCGAATTAGGCAATATTTTGCCGTTTTTCCACGTTTTTGTGAATTTTCAGTTTATTAGTATTAACTCAATAAATATGAAATAAAAATGATGCAAACACATAATTGATTAGATTATAACCTTAAATACTTCATTTTCAATCATCTATTTGTTTCTCTTTAAAATACTGAGTAAGATATTGAAAAGTGGGAGAAGTTCTGTTTTTATTGCATATATCGACGTTTCAGCCTGAATAGAGCGGTTTTACGTGTACATCTTCCATCAGTAATATAAACGGAAAATCAGGAACATTTCAGGTAATTCTAATGAAAACACATTGATTTTTATCATTTGTATTGGAAACAACATTGTCATATGTCTTTTCTTGGATCTAAATAATACGAAACCTCGCATTATGATTCGAAGTTAAAATCCTCAAATTTGGTATAATCGTGACTTTTTTCACGTTTTTCATGTAGTTTGATATTACGTAAATATATTCATTTTTACCAATATTTCGATACTATTTCATGTAGTATCACGATATGTGATTTGGCCTTCAAATCTCAGAATTTCGCATAATGTTGCATTTTAAGCAAGTTTTCTTGCATTTTGTTTCGTACGAGAAATCATCGAATTTAGCAATATTTTGACGTTTATCATTCCCTTTTCCTTTATGTGATTTAATCAAAATATCATCGAATTAGGCAATATTTTGCCGTTTTTCCACGTTTTTGTGAATTTTCAGTTTATTAGTATTAACTCAATAAATATAAAATAAAAATGATGCAAACACATAATTGATTAGATTATAACCTTAAATACTTCATTTACAATCATCTGTTTGTTTCTCTTTAAAATACTGAGTAAGATATTGAAAAGGGGAGAAGTTCTGTTTTTATTGCATATATCGACGTTTCAGCCGGATTAGAGCGGTTTTACGTGTACATCTTCCATCGGTAATATGAACGGAAAATCAGGAACATTTCAGTTAATTCTAATGAAAACACATTGATTTTTATCATTTGTATTGCAAACAACATTGTCATATGTCTTTTCTTGGATCTAAATAATACGAAACCTTGCATTATGATTCGAAGTTAAAATCCTCAAATTTGGTATAATCGTGACTTTTTTCACGTTTTTCATGTAGTTTGATATTACGTAAATATATTCATTTTTACCAATATTTCGATACAATTTCATGTAGTATCACGATATGTGATTTGGCCTTCAAATCTCAGAATTTCGCATAATGTTGCATTTTAAGCAAGTTTTCTTGCATTTTGTTTCGTACGAGAAATCATCGAATTTAGCAATATTTTGACGTTTATCATTCCCTTTTCCTTTATGTGATTTAATCAAAATATCATCGAATTAGGCAATATTTTGCCGTTTTTCCACGTTTTTGTGAATTTTCAATTTATTAGTATTAACTCAATAAATATACAATAAAAATGATGCAAACACATAATTGATTAGACTATAACCTTAAATACTTCATTTACAATCATCTGTTTGTTTCTCTTTAAAATACTGAGTAAGATATTGAAAAGGGGAGAAGTTCTGTTTTTATTGCATATATCGACGTTTCAGCCGGATTAGAGCGGTTTTACGTGTACATCTTCCATCGGTAATATGAACGGAAAATCAGGAACATTTCAGTTAATTCTAATGAAAACACATTGATTTTTATCATTTGTATTGGAAACAACATTGTCATATGTCTTTTCTTGGATCTAAATAATACGAAACCTTGCATTATGATTCGAAGTTAAAATCCTCAAATTTGGTATAATCGTGACTTTTTTCACGTAGTTTGATATTACGTAAATATATTCATTTTTACCAATATTTCGATACAATTTCATGTAGTATCACGATATGTGATTTGGCCTTCAAATCTCAGAATTTCGCATAATATTGCATTTTAAGCAAGTTTTCTTGCATTTTGTTTCGTACGAGAAATCATCGAATTTAGCAATATTTTGACGTTTATCATTTCCTTTTCCTTTATGTGATTTAATTAAAATATCATCGAATTAGGCAATATTTTGCCGTTTTTCCACGTTTTTGTGAATTTTCAGTTTATTAGTATTAACTCAATAAATATACAATAAAAATGATGCAAACACATAATTGATTAGATTATAACCTTAAATACTTCATTTTCAATCATCTATTTGTTTCTCTTTAAAATACTGAGTAAGATATTGAAAAGGGGGAGAAGTTCTGTTTTTATTGCATATATCGACGTTTCAGCCTGAATAGAGCGGTTTTACGTGTACATCTTCCATCGGTAATATAAACGGAAAATCAGGAACATTTCAGTTAATTCTAATGAAAACACATTGATTTTTATCATTTGTATTGGAAACAACATTGTCATATGTCTTTTCTTGGATCTAAATAATACGAAACCTCGCATTATGATTCGAAGTTAAAATCCTCAAATTTGGTATAATCGTGACTTTTTTCACGTTTTTCATGTAGTTTGATATTACGTAAATATATTCATTTTTACCAATATTTCGATACTATTTCATGTAGTATCACGATATGTGATTTGGCCTTCAAATCTCAGAATTTCGCATAATGTTGCATTTTAAGCAAGTTTTCTTGCATTTTGTTTCGTACGAGAAATCATCAAATTTAGCAATATTTTGACGTTTATCATTCCCTTTTCCTTTATGTGATTTAATCAAAATATCATCGAATTAGGCAATATTTTGCCGTTTTTCCACGTTTTTGTGAATTTTCAGTTTATTAGTATTAACTCAATAAATATACAATAAAAATGATGCAAACACATAATTGATTAGATTATAACCTTAAATACTTCATTTTCAATCATCTATTTGTTTCTCTTTAAAATACTGAGTAAGATATTGAAAAGTGGGAGAAGTTCTGTTTTTATTGCATATATCGACGTTTCAGCCTGAATAGAGCGGTTTTACGTGTACATCTTCCATCGGTAATATAAACGGAAAATCAGGAACATTTCAGGTAATTCTAATGAAAACACATTGAGTTTTATCATTTGTATTGGAAACAACATTGTCATATGTCTTTTCTTGGATCTAAATAATACGAAACCTCGCATTATGATTCGAAGTTAAAATCCTCAAATTTGGTATAATCGTGACTTTTTTCACGTTTTTCATGTAGTTTGATATTACGTAAATATATTCATTTTTACCAATATTTCGATACTATTTCATGTAGTATCACGATATGTGATTTGGCCTTCAAATCTCAGAATTTCGCATAATGTTGCATTTTAAGCAAGTTTTCTTGCATTTTGTTTCGTACGAGAAATCATCGAATTTAGCAATATTTTGACGTTTATCATTCCCTTTTCCTTTATGTGATTTAATCAAAATATCATCGAATTAGGCAATATTTTGCCGTTTTTCCACGTTTTTGTGAATTTTCAGTTTATTAGTATTAACTCAATAAATATAAAATAAAAATGATGCAAACACATAATTGATTAGATTATAACCTTAAATACTTCATTTACAATCATCTGTTTGTTTCTCTTTAAAATACTGAGTAAGATATTGAAAAGGGGAGAAGTTCTGTTTTTATTGCATATATCGACGTTTCAGCCGGATTAGAGTGGTTTTACGTGTACATCTTCCATCGGTAATATGAACGGAAAATCAGGAACATTTCAGTTAATTCTAATGAAAACACATTGATTTTTATCATTTGTATTGCAAACAACATTGTCATATGTCTTTTCTTGGATCTAAATAATACGAAACCTTGCATTATGATTCGAAGTTAAAATCCTCAAATTTGGTATAATCGTGACTTTTTTCACGTTTTTCATGTAGTTTGATATTACGTAAATATATTCATTTTTACCAATATTTCGATACAATTTCATGTAGTATCACGATATGTGATTTGGCCTTCAAATCTCAGAATTTCGAATAATATTGCATTTTAAGCAAGTTTTCTTGCATTTTGTTTCGTACGAGAAATCATCGAATTTAGCAATATTTTGACGTTTATCATTTCCTTTTCCTTTATGTGATTTAATTAAAATATCATCGAATTAGGCAATATTTTGCCGTTTTTCCACGTTTTTGTGAATTTTCAGTTTATTAGTATTAACTCAATAAATATACAATAAAAATGATGCAAACACATAATTGATTAGATTATAACCTTAAATACTTCATTTTCAATCATCTATTTGTTTCTCTTTAAAATACTGAGTAAGATATTGAAAAGGGGGAGAAGTTCTGTTTTTATTGCATATATCGACGTTTCAGCCTGAATAGAGCGGTTTTACGTGTACATCTTCCATCGGTAATATAAACGGAAAATCAGGAACATTTCAGTTAATTCTAATGAAAACACATTGATTTTTATCATTTGTATTGGAAACAGCATTGTCATATGTCTTTTCTTGGATCTAAATAATACGAAACCTCGCATTATGATTCGAAGTTAAAATCCTCAAATTTGGTATAATCGTGACTTTTTTCACGTTTTTCATGTAGTTTGATATTACGTAAATATATTCATTTTTACCAATATTTCGATACTATTTCATGTAGTATCACGATATGTGATTTGGCCTTCAAATCTCAGAATTTCGCATAATATTGCATTTTAAGCAAGTTTTCTTGCATTTTGTTTCGTACGAGAAATCATCGAATTTAGCAATATTTTGACGTTCATCATTTCCTTTTCCTTTATGTGATTTAATTAAAATATCATCGAATTAGGCAATATTTTGCCGTTTTTCCACGTTTTTGTGAATTTTCAGTTTATTAGTATTAACTCAATAAATATACAATAAAAATGATGCAAACACATAATTGATTAGATTATAACCTTAAATACTTCATTTTCAATCATCTATTTGTTTCTCTTTAAAATACTGAGTAAGATATTGAAAAGGGGAGAAGTTCTGTTTTTATTGCATATATCGACGTTTCAGCCGGATTAGAGCGGTTTTACGTGTACATCTTCCATCGGTAATATAAACGAAAAATCAGGAACATTTTAGTTAATTCTAATGAAAACACATTGATTTTTATAATTTGTATTGGAAACAACATTGTCATATGTCTTTTCATGGATCTAAATAGTACGAAACCTCGCTTCATGATTCGAAGTTAAAATCCTCAAATTTGGTATAATCGTGACTTTTTTCACGTTTTTCATGTAGTTTGATATTACGTAAATATATTCATTTTTACCAATATTTCGATACTATTTCATGTAGTATCACGATATGTGATTTGGCCTTCAAATCTCAGAATTTCGCATAATATTGCATTTTAAGCAAGTTTTCCTGCATTTTGTTTCGTACGAGAAATCATCGAATTTAGCAATATTTTGACGTTTATCATTCCCTTTTCCTTTATGTGATTTAATCAAAATATCATCGAATTAGGCAATATTTTGCCGTTTTTCCACGTTTTTGTGATTTTTCAGTTTATTAGTATTAACTCAATAAATATACAATAAAAATGATGCAAACACATAATTGATTAGATTATAACCTTAAATACTTCATTTTCAATCATCTATTTGTTTCTCTTTAAAATACTGAGTAAGATATTGAAAAGGGGGAGAAGTTCTGTTTTTATTGCATATATCGACGTTTCAGCCTGAATAGAGCGGTTTTACGTGTACATCTTCCATCGGTAATATAAACGGAAAATCAGGAACATTTCAGTTAATTCTAATGAAAACACATTGATTTTTATCATTTGTATTGGAAACAACATTGTCATATGTCTTTTCTTGGATCTAAATAATACGAAACCTCGCATTATGATTCGAAGTTAAAATCCTCAAATTTGGTATAATCGTGACTTTTTTCATGTTTTTCATGTAGTTTGATATTACGTAAATATATTCATTTTTACCAATATTTCGATACTATTTCATGTAGTATCACGATATGTGATTTGGCCTTCAAATCTCAGAATTTCGCATAATGTTGCATTTTAAGCAAGTTTTCTTGCATTTTGTTTCGTACGAGAAATCATCGAATTTAGCAATATTTTGACGTTTATCATTCCCTTTTCCTTTATGTGATTTAATCAAAATATCATCGAATTAGGCAATATTTTGCCGTTTTACCACGTTTTTGTGAATTTTCAGTTTATTAGTATTAACTCAATAAATATACAATAAAAATGATGCAAACACATAATTGATTAGATTATAACCTTAAATACTTCATTTTCAATCATCTATTTGTTTCTCTTTAAAATACTGAGTAAGATATTGAAAAGGGGGAGAAGTTCTGTTTTTATTGCATATATCGACGTTTCAGCCGGATTAGAGCGGTTTTACGTGTACATCTTCCATCGGTAATATAAACGAAAAATCAGGAACATTTTAGTTAATTCTAATGAAAACACATTGATTTTTATAATTTGTATTGGAAACAACATTGTCATATGTCTTTTCATGGATCTAAATAGTACGAAACCTCGCTTCATGATTCGAAGTTAAAATCCTCAAATTTGGTATAATCGTGACTTTTTTCACGTTTTTCATGTAGTTTGATATTACGTAAATATATTCATTTTTACCAATATTTCGATACTATTTCATGTAGTATCACGATATGTGATTTGGCCTTCAAATCTCAGAATTTCGCATAATATTGCATTTTAAGCAAGTTTTCTTGCATTTTGTTTCGTACGAGAAATCATCGAATTTAGCAATATTTTGACGTTTATCATTCCCTTTTCCTTTATGTGATTTAATCAAAATATCATCGAATTAGGCAATATTTTGCCGTTTTTCCACGTTTTTGTGAATTTTCAGTTTATTAGTATTAACTCAATAAATATACAATAAAAATGATGCAAACACATAATTGATTAGATTATAACCTTAAATACTTCATTTTCAATCATCTATTTGTTTCTCTTTAAAATACTGAGTAAGATATTGAAAAGGGGGAGAAGTTCTGTTTTTATTGCATATATCGACGTTTCAGCCTGAATAGAGCGGTTTTACGTGTACATCTTCCATCGGTAATATAAACGGAAAATCAGGAACATTTCAGTTAATTCTAATGAAAACACATTGATTTTTATCATTTGTATTGGAAACAACATTGTCATATGTCTTTTCTTGGATCTAAATAATACGAAACCTCGCATTATGGTTCGAAGTTAAAATCCTCAAATTTGGTATAATCGTGACTTTTTTCATGTTTTTCATGTAGTTTGATATTACGTAAATATATTCATTTCTACCAATATTTCGATACTATTTCATGTAGTATCACGATATGTGATTTGGCCTTCAAATCTCAGAATTTCGCATAATGTTGCATTTTAAGCAAGTTTTCTTGCATTTTGTTTCGTACGAGAAATCATCGAATTTAGCAATATTTTGACGTTTATCATTCCCTTTTCCTTTATGTGATTTAATCAAAATATCATCGAATTAGGCAATATTTTGCCGTTTTTCCACGTTTTTGTGAATTTTCAGTTTATTAGTATTAACTCAATAAATATACAATAAAAATGATGCAAACACATAATTGATTAGATTATAACCTCAAATACTTCATTTTCAATCATCTATTTGTTTCTCTTTAAAATACTGAGTAAGATATTGAAAAGGGGGAGAAGTTCTGTTTTTATTGCATATATCGACGTTTCAGCCTGAATAGAGCGGTTTTACGTGTACATCTTCCATCGGTAATATAAACGGAAAATCAGGAACATTTCAGTTAATTCTAATGAAAACACATTGATTTTTATCATTTGTATTGGAAACAACATTGTCATATGTCTTTTCTTGGATCTAAATAATACGAAACCTCGCATTCTGATTCGAAGTTAAAATCCTCAAATTTGGTATAATCGTGACTTTTTTCACGTTTTTCATGTAGTTTGATATTACGTAAATATATTCATTTTTACCAATATTTCGATACTATTTCATGTAGTATCACGATATGTGATTTGGCCTTCAAATCTCAGAATTTCGCATAATGTTGCATTTTAAGCAAGTTTTCTTGCATTTTTCTTGTACGAGAAATCATCGAATTTAGCAATATTTTGACGTTTATCATTCCCTTTTCCTTTATGTGATTTAATCAAAATATCATCGAATTAGGCAATATTTTGCCGTTTTTCCACGTTTTTGTGAATTTTCAGTTTATTAGTATTAACTCAATAAATATACAATAAAAATGATGCAAACACATAATTGATTAGATTATAACCTTAAATACTTCATTTACAATCATCTGTTTGTTTCTCTTTAAAATACTGAGTAAGATATTGAAAAGGGGAGAAGTTCTGTTTTTATTGCATATATCGACGTTTCAGCCGGATTAGAGCGGTTTTACGTGTACATCTTCCATCGGTAATATGAACGGAAAATCAGGAACATTTCAGTTAATTCTAATGAAAACACATTGATTTTTATCATTTGTATTGGAAACAACATTGTCATATGTCTTTTCTTGGATCTAAATAATACGAAACCTTGCATTATGATTCGAAGTTAAAATCCTCAAATTTGGTATAATCGTGACTTTTTTCACGTTTTTCATGTAGTTTGATATTACGTAAATATATTCATTTTTACCAATATTTCGATACTATTTCATGTAGTATCACGATATGTGATTTGGCCTTCAAATCTCAGAATTTCGCATAATATTGCATTTTAGCAAGTTTTCTTGCATTTTGTTTCGTACGAGAAATCATCGAATTTAGCAATATTTTGACGTTTATCATTCCCTTTTCCTTTATGTGATTTAATAAAAATATCATCGAATTAGGCAATATTTGCCGTTTTTTCCACGTTTTTGTGAATTTTCAGTTTATTAGTATTAACTCAATAAATATACAATAAAATGATGCAAACAAATAATTTATTATATTATAACCTTAAATACTTCATTTTCAATCATCTATTTGTTTCTCTTTAAAATACTGAGTAAGATATTTAAAAGGGGAGAAGTTCTGTTTTTGTTGCATATATCGACGTTTCAGCCGGATTAGAGCGGTTTTACGTGTACATCTTCCATCGGTAATATAAACGGAAAATCAGGAACATTTCAGTTAATTCTAATGAAAACACATTGAATTTTATCATTTGTATTGGAAACAACATTGTCATATGTCTTTTCATGGATCTAAATAGTACGAAACCTCGCTTTATGATTCGAAGTTAAAATCCTGAAATTTGGTATAATCGTGACTTTTTCACGTTTTTCATGCAGTTTGATATTACGTAAATATATTCATTTTTACCAATATTTCGATACTATTCCATGTAGTATCACGATATGTGATTTGGCCTTCAAATCTCAGAATT